>NC_056498.1:12693576-12718657 GCF_014905685.2 Nematolebias whitei
GGGGCGCTCTAGAGTCAAAAGTTAAAAAACATTACTAATGTGTCCATAACTGCTTACTAATGATGCACCCAAAATCTGGTGCAGATCGTATGGTATATCATTGAGATACAAGTGTTAGAATATTATAGGGGGCGCTCTAGAGTCAAAAGTTAAAAAACATTACTAATGTGTCCATCAGGACTACATAATAATACACCAAAAATCTGGTGCAGATCAGATGATATATCATTGAGATATAACAGTTTAAAAAATCTAGGGGGCGTACTTGAGTCAAATATTAAACAACAACACAACTGTGTCCATAAGTCCTCACTAGTCCAGCACCAAAAATCTGGTGCAGATCAGACGATATATCACTGAGATATAACAGTTTGAATTATGTAGGGGGCGCACTTGAGTCAAAAGTAAAACAACAATACCATTGCGTGTTTAAGTGCTCACTTATCACACACCAAAAATCTGGTCTACATCGGATGACATATCACTGAGATATAACAGTTTGAATAATCTAGGGGGCGCACTTGAGTCAAATATTAAACAACAATAACAATGTGTGTAGACATGGTCACACATTATGCCACAAAAATCTGGTGCAGATCGGATGATTTATCATTGAGATATAACTGTTGCTATATTGTAGGGGGCGCTGTAGAGTCAAAATTTAAAAAACATTACTACTGTGTCCACCAGGGCTAAATAATAACACACCATAAATTTGGTGCAGATCGGCTGATATATCACTGAGACAAAACAGTTTGAATAATGTAGGGGGCGCACTTGAGTCAAATATTAAACAACACAACTAAAATGTCCATCAGTTCTCAGTAATGACGCACCAAAAATCTGGTTCAGATTGGATGTTGTATCACTGAGATATAACTGTAAGAAGAATGTAGGTGGCGCTGTTGAGGCTCTTGGCCACTTATCATGGAACCCTGTTCAAAGGTGGATAATGATCAATCATAGTGATTTTGGTTCATCTGGGCTCAAATCTGTGCAATTTAGAGCCAAACGTATTGCAACGGCGTCTCTTTTTAATTCGCCATGGCGCCACGCCCACATCCTCCAGCTATAACTGTTTGTAGTTTAAATCAAGTCAGACCATCTTGTTATCTGTCTTCCAACACAGGATCATCCTGATTAGATTAAGGGTGTCAAAGAAGGAGCATTCCAATTAAACAAAGTCACTTCCTGTTCTGAGGGGGCGGGGCTTTGATGACGTCACAATATGACCTCAGGGTATCGTCGGGCATGGGACAGGGATGACTCGTGCCAAATTTGGTGCAAATCTGTTTTTCAAGTTGAAAGTTATAACGTTTGGAAATTTATGGCGTGAAGCTCAACTTTGAGGCCTGGCCACGCCCCTTTAACAAAACGAAACCGAAAGCTTTTGATAACTTTTACTCTCCAATGTCTTAAAGGCCTAATAACCAAGTTTTAAGGCAATCCTTCAAAATCCCTAGGAGGAGTTCGTTAAAATTCGCCATTAAAAACGCCCAAAAATTAACCTTTGACCCAAAATGGCCGACTTCCTGTTGGTTTTGGACCTGAGCTCCAAGAGACTTTTTCATAGGTCCTGAGAAGATACACATGTTCAACGAGTTTCAGAATTATCGGTCGAAAAATGTCTTGGGGCCGAGGTTTTAAAATACTCTAGGGGGCGCTATAGAGGCTATTGCGCAATTATCATGGCTTCCTGTTCAAGGGGCGGGCAATGATCGATCATAGTGATGTTGATGAACCTCGGATCAAATCTGTGGAATTTAGAGCCAAACGTATTGTCACGGCGTCACTTCTGACTTCGCCACGCCGCCACGCCCACATCCTCCAGCGGAAACGCTTTGCGCTTCAAAGCAAGTCAGACCAACTTGTTGTCTGCCTTCTAACACAGGATCATCGTGATTGGGTCCAGAGTGTCAGGGAAGGAGCATTCCAAGCAAAAAAAGTCACTTCCTGTTCTGAGGGGGCGGGGCTTTGATGACGTCAAAATTTGACCTCAGGGTATCGTCGGGCATGGGACAGGGATGACTCGTGCCAAATTTGGTGCAATTCTGTTTTTCAACGTGAAAGTTGTAGCGTTTGGAAATTTTTGGCGTGAAGCATAATTTTGAGGTCCGGCCCCGCCCCCTCAACATACGTCGGTTTGCACCGTTTTGATAACTTTTGGTCCCCCATGCCTACTGAGCAAAATGGCGCAAGTTTGAAACCGATTGAGCGAAATCCCTAGGAGGAGTTCGTTCAAATTCGCCGTGTACGAAAAGCGAAAAACGGCCAAAATTGACCCTTTGACCCAAAATGGCCGACTTCCTGTTGGGTTTAAGGCATACCTCCAAGAGACTTTTTTTCATGATTCAGTGGGTTGTACATGTGTACCAAATTTCAGCTCTCTAGGTCTTACCAGTTGTCATATCTCACGTTAGGGGGCGCTGTGGAGCAGTTTGGCCACGCCCACTTTTGGTTCCATTAAATACCTCAAATTTCTCGCGGGGGACAATTTTGGGTCAAATATGGTGAGTTTTCGAATATGTTAAGGCCTCCAAATTAGCGCTCTTTGACGGAAAAAAATTTGAAACGACACAATAACAATAGGCCTTCGCAGCGCTTAGCTGCTCGGGCCTAATAAAACCCAAGTATCCATACTGAGAAACCTGTTCAATGGGAGTGCTTTGAAAGGTTTTAACAGCTTGGAAATCCCATTCCTCAGTCTTAGAGCTAGAGAACATCATCATCTTGGTTTTATCTGCATTTAAAGTTTTAGTCTATTTAAATTGCTCTGGACAATGTTTAAGGCTGATTGTAGAAGACAGAGTGCTTTGCCAGGCGTTGAAGCAGCGCTATAAATATCAATGTTATAAGCGTAAAAATGGAACATTGTATGTGGCTCATTATAACCCAAACAGTTAATGTGAATAATAAAACTTACTGGTGTGAAAATAATGTAATTTTAGCTAATGATAAATCTCTACACTTTTGCAGGACATTATTTATTTAGCTTGCTGCTGTTGCTTTTTTTTTTTTTTTTTTTTTACCAAACCATGACATTTTACTACGTAAATGATTATGTGCAAGAACTTGGATTGTCTGATGCTGCCAAAGCTGCTAGATGTATCTTTGGCTGCTTGCATTGTAACATCAACCTTGTTCGGCCGTGTAAACATTGACAAGCTAAGCAAAAAGTGCCATGTAAAAATGTGGAAACACTATTAGCTCATGCATGATTTTTTTTACACACTGGTAAGTTAGTTTTGAAAAAAATAGAATAAAAAACTTAGTTTCATAAGCTTGAAACATGGTAAAAACAAGCCCTTGCTTGGCTATTGATGTTAGCCTGGACTAAGATTTTTGCCTTATTTATCATATTCCATGCTCTATGACTGATGACATGGCTAATACTAACTGCTTGATAGACAATCACTTTCAAATTGACTGCATTAGATATTTAACTTCAAAACATTGCTACATGTCACTATTAGCTCACCTTTCAGTTTTATTTGTCTGCAAGAATAAAAAGTGCTGCTATTTTGCAGGAACACTACTAAAGTAAGTAAAACGATTTTCTATGTGTCTTTTTTGTTGTATTTGAATATCATTTGGTCTGTGAGCCTAGCCTCTGCATTTTCAGTTTTTCTTCCTAAGACTTTAGTAAAAGTGTGTAATTAAACTGTTTGTTGTATTCTTTGTAAAGTTTCTCAATACTACTGTACATGTCTGCTCACATGAGAACAGACAGCACATCCTCTACAGCGTTTTGGCTAAACTTTGAATATTTTGAGCAGAACAGAATTAGCCCAAAAGAACAGTAAATCAGGGGGGGGGGGGGTGCCAAACACTTGTCAATCACTTAAGGCCATGAACAAATGAAAGCATAGGCCTACTGTAAAAATAAGCCTATTTTTATTTTATTTAATTTATTTAACTTTTATCTATACAGGTAGTCGCACTGAGTCATGAGGACTCATATTCAAGAGAGACCTGTTTTAGCCTAAGGTGACCAGATTCCTGACATTAAATCTGGGGAAATTTCCAGCTCGGAGACAAAAAAAAAGAATAAAATGTTAACAAGATGAAATAAAAAAATGGGGACAATTACGATTTCATTTATTGTTTGCATATTTATTCATGTTTAAACAATACAAATAAAATGTAGCAGCAGGAATGTGTCTCTCCACACACATTTCCCAAGAATAATAAAATAAATATAGTAGTAGTAGCAATGGTGTCAGAAACATTTGTAATGTGGAGGGGACACACTGGAGGGGGGTCTGGGGGATCCCCCCAGACAGTTTTGGGAAAAAAGTAGATTCCGTTTCCTGCATTCTGGTGTATTTTAACAGGTTGTTAAACATCCATGTTTACTTACATAAGTAAACACTTCATCCAATAACTATTGTAAAATTAAAGGCCCGACAAGTGGTTTGACATGGACTGAAACTTATGCCATCAGAAACTGAATTTGAATTGCTGTTTTGAAACTGAATTTCATTAAACTGAAACTGAATTTAACGGATTGAAATTGAATTAATTTGCTATGAAAAGTCAATTTTATAATTTAGTTTCAGTTTCAAAAATCAGTATTTTGTGTCACACATCTGGGTCCTTCCAGAGGAATCAAACGCAGAGTGAGGGTTCACGCTAGTGAAACTTCCTTCCACTATAAAGAAGGAATCAATTAAACCATCAATTAAACAGGTCTGTATTGTAAATGAGTCCTTGAGACTCAATAAGACGAACCTGTATAAATAAAGATTGAATGGAATTAATTAATTTTGAATAAAATAAATATGTAAAAATAGAAAACATATTAAAATCATAAATGAATGAGTGTGTCTTTTCTGTCAGGTCTAGTAGAGTAATTTAAGTTAACATTAGTTCTATGTCAGTGGGTCACATGACGTAAAAGATATACATGTTTGTTTTTCAGAGTTTTTGGTTTGGTGATTTGTTGACGGTCCCTAAGTGAACCTTTGCGACTCGGAGGAGGCGCAGACTGAGCGGAGCTGATCAAAATCAGACTGAACAAGAGTCAGAGACAGTCAGAGTCAGAGTTTCATTATTGTCTATCACACCACATGTGGTACATGAGGTGGAACAAGATTATTTAGTCAAGGTCCCAGTTACATCCAACAATAAAATGTAAAATAAAAACAGTAATAAGATCTAAGATATGAACTAAGAAAAACATCAACTAAATATACACTAAGCACTAATAGCACAAAAACAATAAAAAAAAACAATACGCTGAATAGCAGCACGGACATGAGTCTGTGTAAGCAGATGAGCACACATGAACACAGCAGCATGAAACAGATCAGCAGCAACATGAAACAGATCAGCAGCAACATGACACAGATCAGCAGCAACATGATGTGATTTTTCAAAGTGATTATTCTGGTTAGAGATTCATGAGTCTAACAGCCTCAGGGTAGAAGCTGTTCCTCAGTCTAGTGGTTCTACACTTAATGCTCCTCAACCTCCTTCCTGAGGGGACCGGGGCAAAAAGTGTGTGCTGGGTGAGTGGAGTCCTTCACGATGCAGGTTGCTCTCTTCCTGCATCTGGAAGTGTCGATGTCTGTGATGGTGGGGAGGCTGACTCCAACAGAGAGGAAGACACTGCTGAATCTTTAGCGCACAAATATCCAATGTCTAACGCAAAACAAATCTAACATCGCCGTTGTCTTCTTCTGTTTTAAAGGTGGCGCGCTCAGCTCTTCTTAGTCTGTAACGTTAACAGCAGCAGAACATTTTTTTCTCATTCGTAAAACGCTAAAATTGGGGACATTTTTGGGGACAGCTTTAGCCGGGGACAGGTCGTCCAAAACGTGGACTGTCCCCGGAAATTGGGGACATCTGGTCATTTTACTTTAGACAGATAACATAGGCCTATAGAGTATAGGCCTACAGACATAAATGCAAAACAATGAAAAGCAATTAAAATAAAATAGTCTTGTAAACAACACTGTTACTGTTAGCAGCATGGTACTGCCAGCAATGTGGCTTTGTCAGCAGCGGGGTCCTGTTAGCAGCCTGGTTCTGCTGGAGGTTTCTTCCTTTTAAAATTGAGTTTTTTTCTTCCCACTGTTGTCATTGTTCTTGCTCAGGATGAGAGACTGCGACGAAGTGACCATTCAATGGGTCTGCTGCTTCCTTAGATAGAGAACTTTACTAATTGGCTTTTCTATGTATGTGGATGTTCTTGTTCAGTGCCCTGAGACAACTTTGTTGTGAATTGGTGCTATATAAATACACTGAATTGAACTGAATTGCTAATATGAAGCAATCTTTTTAAACACTTGTTTACCGTAAGTTTATTATCTTTGTTGTAAAATTGTGGCAGCGCTTAGCTCTGTTAGCCTAACCCCCTGGTTTTATAGCTGATAAACTGATACTTGGGAGAAATAATACTAGAACCAAAAAAGTGATATTAAGTAAATGCCAGAATGTTGCAAATGTTAGATTAATTAGTTCAATTACACTTCAGTGAATAAATGTTAATAACCTTCTGCAGCCACAACCTTTCATGCATCCCACACTGACTCATAGAATGTCTCATTTTCAAAAAGCATCTAATGACATACAAAGCTAGCTGCAATCCCAGCTATAGCACACTAAGCAGCAAAAAGCTTTCAATATATGCAATTCAGATGTAGCACAAAATACTTCTTTATTCACATACCATCCTGTGAGTTAACAGCTTTGAAACGAGTGGAGAGGAAAAGGTCAAAGAGACAGGCTGGAGTCACATGCACTCGTGGTATTGTGGCCTCAGGAAAAAGAATGGCAGGGCTGAAAACACAAGAAAGAGGTGAGAAAAAGATGCGAGTTAGACAAAGGAGTGGGCATTCTGAGGCTAGGAGCAAGAAATGACCCTGTGAAGTCCCTACTGGTTCATGAGGATGGAAAAATAAAACCTCAGGGATCCTTCCTAGGCTGACGAGGCTTTATCATGGAGAATATTTTTAAGCAAAATCTTACAGAGCAAATACGACTAGATCTTTCAAAAAGTCATTGATTCAGTGGAGTGTGGCACCATTTAAAGTATGTTTCTGCATTGTGCTCATACAGTTGACTTCACAGCAGAACAATAAAACATAACTGTCATTTGCTGTGCAGGTTTGCAAAGCAAACATAATCCATGTAAAATGTCTTAAATGTAAACACAATATACTTGATGTTCAGTATTTCTTTTAGTTTAAACAATTGTACCATTCACAGGTATGTTATCTGTGATTAAGTTGAGGTTTTCATACAAGGTCACACAATTTGATTTAATAAGTAAAACATTTTACAGTGATTAACTTTCATATGAATGAATTAAATCCAAGTTCTGGGACACATGTCAAACTCAAGACCCGAAGACCAAATTTGACTGTTGTAAATATCTTATCTGGCCCCTACGATGATGTTTTAAATGTCAGATATTTTCATCACCTCATTTTGCTTAAAAACTGAGCATACTTTATTTAGTGCAGACTTATGAGAGTTGGCCAACTTTGAAGCCCCTCAAATTTGAATGTTTTGGTAACCTTTGCATTTTAAGGGGAAAGGGCAACAAACGATGTCAAATAAGTCCAGTCAAACTCTTGCTTAGGAACTTGCAACCATGGAAAAACATCACTTTTCTAACTTGAGTATTTATTGAAGTTGGTCCTTGGGTTGAACCAATTGTTCAGTTTTGTCCCTCTTTTGCAACAGAGTTTGACACCCCTGAAACAGCTAATGTTTTGTATCTTTTTGTGTTTCCAGGCCAGATGACTGGTGCCCATACGCGTTTAGAGTTCCACAACATTGAGACGGGCATCATGACAGAGCGCCGCTTCATATCTGTGGTGCCCTCAAACTTCATTGGCCATCTACAGGGCCTGATCTTTAACAGTGTGCCGTATCTCGACCAGTGCAAGAACGGAGACATCTCCTACTGCGAGCTGAACGCCCGCTTTGGCATGCGTCACATCATCGCCGATCCAGTGACATTTCGAACAAAAGGCAGCCACTTAGCATTAGCCACGTTACAGGCTTACGCCTCGATGCACCTCTTCTTTCAGTTCAAAACCACCACGCCTGATGGCCTGATGCTCTTCAACTCTGGAGACGGGAGTGACTTCATAGTTGTGGAACTGGTGAAAGGGTGAGTTTCTGTTTCTATTCAAGTGACTGACAGATCTTTTATCTGAGTTTGTCCAGCTAAATATAACTATCCACTAACATGAGTGAAATTTTATCTTACTTAATTTTATTCAGCATTTGTCTTGTCAGTAAACAGCAGATGATGCATTAACGAGACGTGATTTTTTTTAACACCAGCCCCCTCCATTTTTTTTTATAAAACCTAAGCCAGACTGAGAAAATATTTGTAAAATATCAAGTACATCAAAAAACATTTATCTTTTTTTTTTTTTTTTATCCACCTTTCTTTTATAAATTGGGGGAGAGCTGGTGCCTACAGTATCTCCAGCAGTCATCATGCAAGAAGAGTGGTACACCATGGACAGATCATAAGTCCCTCACATCATCACATAGAGAAATGAGACAAACCACCATCTGAACTCTCATTTACACCCATACTTGCTTACTTACTTTAATGGTCTCAGAGTTTGCACTCAGAGTATGCAGAGAAAAACAACATGTGTGCAAGTAGAATATGCAAACCCCACACAGAAAGGCTGGGAGGTGATCTTGCATCCTTCTGGCTTTGAGGCAACTGCTCTAACCACTGCACTGCTGTGCCACTTGTATACCAGTAGATTAAGTGGTATTAACTTGAAGCAATCTGTATTGGTCTTTTACATCACTCTAGAGTCATTGCCATTATTTTCTTTTGTCCAACATTGCCTGAGCTAATTGTTGTTTCTCTTTCTTAGTAGTACTCAGCATGTTTGCCCTACCTTAAACATCTTTCCTAAATCAGTGGTCTTTAACTCAAAGTCACAAGGGTGAGAGGTTTAAAGGCACACTCCTTAAAGAGACTAATTAATCTCATGTGTCACTAGAATCTTACAACAGATAAAATGGCAATGATACCAGAGGTTCAGTGCACTGAAATATATCCAGCTAAAATTCCCTGTGATTGTTGTGATAAAATAGGGTTTGTAACCCCGTAGAACAGTGATTCTGAAAGTCTGGACTCTGGTCCAGATCCGGACCGAAAAACAAGGGAATCTGGACCCAGCCCACGTATTATGTGATGATGATCTGTCTCCTTTAGGTATACTCACAGAAAATAAAGTACACAGGTCAAATGAGGGAATGAACAAGTCAGGGCTATTCATCTGGCGGCACACGGACTTCAGTCTGGCCCACCAATGAGTTCATTAAAAAAATTATTATTATTTTTATTTTTTGGGGAGGGATGTGGTTGGTTTCTGGTTCAATGCAATAAAACAAACTAATTTAAAATTTAACAGATCATTGTAATACTTTGTTTATTTACATAATGACTTTAATTGCTGGATGTCCGGCCCCTGAGCTGCTGGCTTTCAGAACCTGAGGCCCCCTGAACTGTTTTGCTGAACAGCCCTGTTATAGGCATTCTTTCAATGGGCCACAAATGTAAAGACTTGTTGGCGACTCAAAAATTGCAATAAAACTGGATTTTTTTTTTTCATTACAGTTTTACTGAATCCTGAGATGTAGAAACGGACAAGTTCCACAACCACATTTTTTGTGACAACTTTGGCTTATTTTTCAGTGCATGGCATGCACAACTGTATTCTAGCTTGTGCACATTATTTTGTTGCACACCTCCACCTACATCATACCTGCCTCGGCTCCCTTTATACCCATGAAAGGCAAAGCAGTTTGCAACGTCAGCCTCTGTAAGTCTCATTATATACAGTATATAAAAAGTATATATGGCAGCAGAGAAGGTGTCATGTCACACCATCATAAAGTTAAGCAAATGAACAAATGAAAGAAAGGCAGAAGTAAAAAAAAATGAGTTTTCAAACATAAGCATACAGATAAATATATGTTTATTTTGTCCTTATCACATATTTGTGTAAGTGCATTCTCAGCCATAAATGTAGTAAAAAGCGTACAGTGTATCATGGCTGCTTGACACATGACAAGTTACTGACAACAAAATCTCTTGTGCACAGGTTTAGGCAGCTTATTGATGGCACACAGTGCATTTTTCATAATACATTACTGTATTTAAACTGTTTCAGGGCATATTCAACTTCTATTTCAGTCATTCTGAGTTACAGTGTATTGTTCCATTTAAGTTTATTTTATTATTTTTAGTATGTTATTCTTATCTTAAAAACAAAGCCATTTAATTTTGTTGAGGCACAATGATACATTCCACATTAAGCTTTGTTATCAAAGTTAGTGTTTTAGGTTCACAAGTAAATATTTTTAATCAGTACCATCAAAATTGGATGAAAAATAATTTGCTTTTAACCTTACTCAAAGAAATTTTGATTTGTGAATATGAAGTTGGAAAACCCTTGTCTCAGATTGAAGTGTACCCCTTTAAATTTTACATTTTGAAGACCACATAACCCTAACCCTTTTCTCCTACCCCTGGCATGAATGTGTAAATTGTAGGAGGGCTAAGTGGTTGAAGTAAGAGGATTCAGCCCTAATTTTTCACCACTGCATTTCAATCTTGCTGAAGTCTGAACTTTGTAAAAAGCTGAAGGTACAGCAGAAAGACGTTCAGGCATGTTTTTTGTAAATGCGCCTCGATATGTAAAAATAATCAACTGTTGCATCATGTAATTTGAGTCAAAGTTTACATTTCAGACATATGGCCCCCCATGTCTGGAATAGTATTAAGGGCAACAAATAATAGTCCAGGTCCTGCAACTGCTTCTATTTACCATGACACAATACATAAAATTCAATAATTAAATGGTTTTGATCTTGTTTATGTTCTAACAGTTTAACAATGTATTTAATTTAATGGGATAAATTAATCCCAGACTTTAAAGTAATTTACCTCAGTTGGACAAAAGTTGGTAGTTGGCAATATAAATGAGTTTTATGGCTCTTTGAAGTTGGCCAGATCTTGAGAATTCATTCCTTTGAAAGTGCCATTCAAAAGAGACAATCTCATGGTACAGCCAGTAGCGTGCATACACAGTGATGTACTCCATGACCAGGCATGATGTTAAGCATGCAACCCACTCCCTTCCTGAACACATGGTTGCCAAATACAACTGCTGCACTCCTCCCTTTAGCTTATTCTTTTTCATCTAGGTAAAATAGTAAAAATAAGTGTGTGCCTGCACCTGTGTGAAACTAAGGTGGGAGACAACATCTCAACTGGTTGTGACTCAGAAGCTATCATTCATTTCAGAGAGCTGTTCAAAACATTTAGGTTGTTTGTGAATGTCACAACTCTAGTTGACAAATAGCTAATAAATGGTAAATAGGCTGTACTTATATACAGTATCTCTTCTATATAGTCAACATCCTCAAAGTGCTTTACAGTACAATCTGCGCCCTCATTTACCTCCACATGGCACTACTAGATATACAAAGCTAATCTGAATCTGTAGAGACTAATCAATGCATTAGATCACATTCATACACCAATGGGACACACATTGTAGGCACTCTTAGTTCAGTGTCTTGCCCAGGAACACTTGAGCATGTGACTGCTTGTGGAATTGAACCCCCGCTGGAGGACAACTGCTCTAACCACTCAGCCACAGCTGCCCCTAAAGCAACCGATAAACAGAAAGCAATGTGTGTATAATGTCTGTTTTTTAGACATTTCCCCAGTTTTATTTATTAGCTTCACTAATTAACTGGTTTGTTCCAAATTGGAGTAAGCTGTTGGGGGAAGAATCAGTTTTGTTGTGCATTTCCTTGACTGATGAAGCCTTCCGGATCGAAGGTGAAACGTTTCATCACAAAAAAAGAAACTGTCCAGATGACATGACTGAAAAATGTTGGATTGTATACCTGGATTATTGAGCATGGACTTTGTTGTCCACTTATTAATATTAGCTTACTATTGTGAGCACAGTTTACCTTCCACAACTGGAAAATGCTGGTTCTTTTGTTGTATCAAGACCAAACTAGTTACGTTAGTAAATGTTACCATCGTAAAAGCCGTTTGTAATTGTTTTCAACATAGGTCTTTCTTCTTGCTTATCCCTTTCTGTGCCCTCTAGTCAGTATTGTTACAACACAATAGATGGAGTCGGTTCTGCCACACAGAAACAATTGAACCTAGACATGAAATGAAGACAGAAACAATCATACTTTGAATAAAGCTGCCAAAATAAAACTGACTCAAAAACAATCTTGTCTAAGTCATGGAATTGTGCCACATACCGTTCTGGACAAAATAGAGCTTTTAGTGAAAGTCTGGTTTCAACATATTCATGTGTATCTTGTAATGATTATTATAAGATTAATGCCTTGTTTTATCAATCATCAATTATGTTTAAAATTGGTGGTTACTTAAGGAACAAGATGCAGTTGCATTGCTTCTTCCTAGGAGTCTTGGCAAACTTGTGAGAGCTGAATTTGAACCAGCAACCCCTCGATTATCAGTAATCTGCTCTTCCCCCAGGGCCACCTCACTTCAGTCCTACATATCATATAAACCTGTTATTCTTCTCTTTTGTATGTACAAAGTACTTAACATGAATTTTAGACGGTAACTTATCTGCACAGTTGTCCATGAAAAAAGGGCTATGATTTAAAAACTTGCCAGACAAACACATTTTGCTTAAACTAATTGTTTATGTTTTATTACTTTAAGTATCCTTGTAAATGTGACACTAAACTTAGAGATGTTTGCATTCCCACAGAAACAGATATGCTGTAGTAACCATGCTAGGCATGCGTGTAGCGCTGCAGTGCTGCCACAAAAACACAATCCAAAACAGGAAACAAGATACTGAGCATGCACTTAAAGCTTCCGCTCTAGGTGTGAAATGTAAACACAACATGAAGCCTTTGTGTCCCAGTTTGATTAGGGGGAGGATATGAAATTATCGTTTTCAAAATTTTACATTTGGGCTGCCCAGTTTTCTTTACCAAAAACTTCAAGTTTCTCATTTCAAGACATTTTTTCAGTTTAAAAAAAACAAACAAACAAAAAAAATAACTGATCTGGGGTTCCTAAAATTTTTATTTCAGCCATGCATTCAGATTGAAACCGCATAATTTTGTATTCACTAGAACTAATCCTGTGTGGACACTCCTGAAGTAAAAATATGAATTGAAAGGGAAAAAAATAGTTCATGATTGTTCACTAACTTTTTATATATTCATATGAAACATATATTTTCTAGCTTTAATGTAAGAAATTGAAATGATTTAAATGACCATATGTTTTATCTTCACAGGTACGTTCATTACGTTTTTGATCTCGGTAATGGTCCATCGCTAATGAAGGGCAACTCTGACAAACCACTCAATGACAACCAGTGGCACAATGTGGTGGTGTCCCGAGATGCCAACACCGTACATACTTTGAAGATCGACTCACGCACCGTCACGCAGCACTCCAATGGTGCCCGCAACCTGGACCTCAAAGGTAATGTTTAATTCAGCACTGCACCATCTTCAATGAAACATGTTCACATTTCCATTCTTTTTCTGCTTCTCAAGAATTGTTGGAAAGAGGCCACACACATATTGCAGCATTAATGTAAATTAGTTCTACTTGCCATTTAAATATGCTGATTATTATTATTTTTTTGTGGTGCACATTGGGTAAACTCAGACCATGTTCCAGGACTATGATTCTCAAACTGTGGTGCCAGTTCCACTAGTGACACTCAAGATCTCCTAAATGGCTGTGCAAAGAAATGTTAATATTAAAAAGTTCAATAATAAAAAATAAGTCAATCAAAATATAAAATCTTAAACTCTAGAGCACAAACTACCAACACGAGTGATTTATGTGTCTTAGCTCCAAATTAAAACTATTTAACACTACTACAAAGTGTCTTTAGTTCCGTTGTTAGAAATTTGGAAAACATCCTCGTTAGTGAAAGTCAAGCTCAGACATCCTGATGTCACAAACCAGGGTTTAGGATTCGCAGGCAGAGATGCAGGTTGACAGGAGATGAGAATAATAAACATGAACTGAAACTATGACAAGAGCAGAAAACATGTCATGTCATGAAGGGGCATGGAAGTGAGCAGATGGGGGGCCAGTGGGGGCCACTGATCATGACACCTGATGCTCAATAACACTGGTAGAAAAATCTAGCAAAGTAAAGTCAGGTCCTCTGGATGGATTCTTCTTGTTGAAACATTTTGTCTTTTATCCAAAGACTTTGTCATTGTGAGGAGCTGCAACAAACTCAGTCTTATAAGCAGCACCTTCTCATAGTGGATCAACCAGTTTGCTGATGACAGCCAAAATTAGCTGTTCACATGATAATGGAGGACCATCAGCTTAACGACCGATGGTTAGTGTCTACACCAGTGCTTCTCAATTATTTTCTCTTATGACCCCCTAGGAAGAAGTAAACATTTCACGCCCCCCATCTCCCCACCGCGACTGTAAATAGTATAATTTGCCTATAAAATTGTTATAAGTACACATCTGCATAACATTGTGTCATTAGCATTAAAGAAAAAAAATATATAGATCAACTTACAACAAAGAATAACTTTATTAACATAGTTGGTTTTTTTTTTAAGTCTGTAACAGAAACAACTTAAAGTGCATCATTTTGCCTGAAAAGAAAAGAAAAACACTTAAATCCTTATTTAATCTGTAAACATTTTTGAAATTAAATTAAATTAAATATAATCAATAAATATTACATTCAAATTGACCAGCAACATTTTAACTCAGTGTTATATAAAACACTTGGACCTACAAAACAAAAAAATAATAAAACAATTTGTGCTGATGTTTTATTTTTATTTTTTAATCAACCAGCCGTGTAACTGGAAACAGCTGCACGCCGGTCCCAAGCCCGGATAAATGGGGAGGGTTGGAGAAAGCAATGGCAAACTACTCCAAATATTTTTTGCCGAAATACTCTATGGATCACGACGAAACGCTCTCACGTATAGTGTCGGATGGCAGGACCCCTGGGCCAGAAGGTACTCATACAGCTACCAGGGAAGAGCAAGGCAGTGTTTCGAGTAGCTCAGGCACTAATGACGCGGGTAGGACAAATCCATTAGGACTCCTATCTGCTGATGTAGCTCTAAGAGAAAGGACCTGTCTGCGCTTATCAAGAATCCACATTTTTGGAACATGGAACGTCCGTGGCATGAACACGGGCAAACTGGAAATTGTAAAAAAGGAAATGCAACGGCTTAACATCGATCTTCTGGGCATCAGCGAACTTCACTGGAAAGGAAATGGCTATTTCAACAGCGATGATTACACTGTTTTTTATTCCGGAAATGATAGAATAAAGCGAAAAGGAGTAGCTTTTATCACGGCCAAGGCAGTCACCAAAGCTGTTCAAGGTTTCAGGCAATAAATGATAGGATCATAGCCATACGTATCAATGGGAAACCTCGCTCAATCACAGTTTTACAAGTCTATGCCCCCACAACCGACGCGGAGGATGAAGAGATTGAGAACTTTTTTTTCGATCTCCAACAAGCAATAGAACAGACTCCCACCAAGGATGTCATTTTCATAACTGGGGATTTTAATGCAAAAGTCGGTTCCAGTGAAGATAGTCCATATGTTGGCAAATTCGGGCTGGGTGTGCGGAATGACGCTGGCGATCGCCTGGTTCAATGTTGTTCAGAAAATCATTTAGCAATCATGAACACATGGTTCGAACAACCAAAGCGGCGTCTATACACATGGACAGCTCCAAATGGTGTGTATCGTAATCAAATCGACTATTTCCTGTGCCAACAGCGATGGAAAAGCTCAGTATTGGCTGTAAAAACATCTCCTGGAGCAGATTGTGGCTCAGACCACCAGCTCCTTGTTGCTAAAATCAAACTACGCATCAAAAACACCAGACAGCCTACAGCAACACGTTGCTTTGATACAGGTAACATCCCTCCACTTTATGCCGTTGAAATCAAGAAAAGTTTTGAAGTGCTCTGCACAACTGGAAAAGACCCCGACGAACTTTGGGAGGAAATCAAAGCCATCACACAAAATACAGCGGAAAAAATAGTCCCTTTGAAAAAACCAGGAAGAAGAACTCAGTGGATATCGGACGAATTGATCCAAACCGCCAACTTGCGCAGAGTAGCCAAAGCTACTGGTAACAGCACAGAATTCAGAAGGCTAAATGCGATATTTCAAAAGAAAGCCAGAGAAGACAAAGAACATTACTGGAACAATCAATGTGCAAAGCTGGAAGAAGCAAACAAGTTAGGTCATACACGAGCTCTTTTCACCTATGTGAAACAGACCAGGGCACCGTTTGCAGCACGCAAAGCAGCGGCCATCAAGGACCACGATGGAAAATTATTACATGACAAAAATCAAATCAAGCGTAGATGGCGGGAATACACAGAAGAGCTGTACTCAGACCATCAAATAGGACCGATGGAACAGGCATGTCAGGTCGAACAAGAACCATGCATTCTTGAGGAAGAAGTCGAGTGGGCTTTGAAACAACTACCAGACGGAAAAGCCTCTGGAATCGACCATCTACCTGTTGAACTACTAAAAGCAGTGCCGATTAAGCTTTTAACAGACCTATGTCAAAAAATCTGGTCCACCAATTCGTGGCCCAAGGACTGGAAAAGATCAGTCTTTGTCACTATTCCAAAAAAAGGCGATGCCCAGGAATGTTCCAACCACCGTACTATCGCCCTCATATCTCACGCAAGTAAAATCCTTCTGAAGATCATACAGAATCGCATTGCAACGATTGTCG
Source organism: Nematolebias whitei (assembly GCF_014905685.2). NCBI lineage: Eukaryota > Metazoa > Chordata > Actinopteri > Cyprinodontiformes > Rivulidae > Nematolebias > Nematolebias whitei. The sequence continues at coordinate 12,710,364 of NC_056498.1, forward strand.
ATAAGGAACTGCCGGAAGTTCAAGCTGGTTTTCGCAAGGGGGCACTAGAGACCAAATCGCAAATTTACGTTGGATCATGGAGAAGACCCAGGAATATCAAAAGGACGTCTATATGTGTTTCATTGACTACAGTAAAGCTTTCGACTGTGTTAATCATGAAAAGCTATGGAAGTGCCTGACACAAATGGGCGTCTCAGAACACATCGTACAGTTAATAAGATCTCTTTACAACGACCAAGAAGCAACGGTTAGGACGGCATACGGGAACACGGAGTGGTTTCAAATCAGGAAAGGTGTTCGTCAAGGCTGCATCCTGTCACCAGTTCTATTCAATCTGTACGCAGAAGTGATCATGAGGCGTTGCAATTTGGAAGAATCTGAAATTGGAATCAAAATCGGCGGCAGAAACATCAACAACCTTCGGTATGCAGATGATACAACCCTGCTCGCAGAGAGTGAAAAGGACCTCGATTGCCTCGTTCGACGTGTGCAAAAGGAAAGTGAACGAATGGGACTGTACCTGAACATGAAAAAAACAAAAGTTATGACCACGGCAGGCAATGGTATAATGAACACGCAAATCAACAACACGGTAATCGAGTCTGTCCAAGATTTTATCTTTCTTGGTGCAAAAATGGACCGCAGTGGGGCTTCGGCTCCCGAGATCAAGAGACGAATTACACTTAGCAGGACTGCAATGCTGGGATTAGATAAGCTCTGGAAGAGCAAGGATATTAACCTTGTAACTAAAGTAAGACTAGTCAACGCAATTGTCTTCCCCATAATGATGTATGGCTGCGAAAGTTGGACGCTTAGGAAAGTAGAGAAAAGAAAAGTCGAAGCTTTCGAACTGTGGTGCTGGAGAAGAATGCTAAGAATACCTTGGACTGCTATGTTGACAAACAAGACAGTTTTGGACCGGGTCAAACCATCAATGTCCTTACTGGGCAAAATTACCAAACAGCAGCTCTCTTATTTTGGTCACGTGATGCGTGCAAATTCTTTGGAAACGTCAATGATGCTTGGAAAAGTCAGTGGAAAAAGAAGACAAGGCCGCCAAAGAACGAGATGGCTCGACACAATAACGACAACAATGAATATGCCAATTGCGGAATTGAAAAAATTGGTGAAAGACAGGGAGGCATGGAGTTCGAAGATTCATAAAGTGACCGAAAGTCGGATACGACTGATCGGATAATCATCATCATCATCATATATAAAACACTTGGACCTACAAAACAAAAAAATAATAAAACAATTTGTGCTGATGTTTTATTTTTATTTTTTAATCAAAATGAGGAAGTCAGTATCAATGAGCACACTCATCGATAAAACAAAAAAATGTTGTCAACGTGAAAGAGGGGGCAGGTAACCCTCTCGCTTTGAGTTTACTCTTTGTCGCATGCGTGCTGTGAATGACAAGCGTCCAACAGCAGCTTAACTGAGGAGGTGAATATATTGTTAGCAAAGAATAAAGTCTTAACATTTATTAAACATTACTTCTGTATCCAAAAAAGTTCAATCTGGTCCTCTGGACATTCAAAAAAACAAAAAACAAAACAAAGCAAAAAAATCTAGAAACGTTTCGTCTCTCATCCAAGAGACTTCCTCAGTCTGAGGTGCTGTTTTCATCTCAGTCTCTTAAATAGCACCTTCTCAGAGTGGATCAACCAGTTTGCTGCAGCAGGACCACGCTTTCCACAGAACAACTGTGTCAACTCTTGAAACTGTGCCTACAGTCAACTTACTTCACATATGGGGAGCAATATTATAGGCAGAAACATGGGTGTGCTATGGGGTCTCCAGTTTCTCCTATTGTTGCCAACCTGTACATGGAGGAGGTAGAAAAGAGAGCCTTGACGTCCTTTTCAGGGACACCACCAAGTCATTGGTTCAGGTATGTTGACGACACCTGGGTTAAAATTAAATCTCAGGAAGTCCAGCATTTTACTGACCACATCAACTCTGTGGATAAATACATCAAGTTCACACGAGAAGATGTAAAAAATGGCAAGTTGGCTTTCTTGGACTGTGAGGTCTCAGTCTCTGATAGAGGATATTTGCAAACCGAGGTGTACCGCAAACCCACCCACACAGACCAGTATTTGCAGTTTGACTCCCATCACCCTTTGGAGCACAAGTTAGGAGTCATCAGGACTCTGTATCACAGAGCAGACATCGTCCCCACTAGCTCAGGAGCCAGGCAGAAGGAGAAATCCCACACAAGACAGGCTCTAGAGCAATGTGGATATCCTAACTGGGCCTTCCTGAAAGCAGAGAAGAAACCCAAACAGGACTCCAGTCAGCCATCAGGTGAAAAGGAGGAACCCAGATCCAGACCAGTGGTCATTCCGTATGTTGAGGGGGTATCAGAGAAACTGAGACGTTTATTTTCTAAACATAACGTCCCAGTGGCTTTTAAACCCCAAAATACATTACGGCAAAGACTGGTTCATCCCAAAGATCCAGTCCCCTGGCACAAACAGAGTAATGTTGTGTATGCTGTTCAGTGTCAGGAGGGTGATCAGTCTTACATCGGGGAAACTACACAGCCACTGGCCAAAAGGATGGCCCAGCACAGAAGATCAACATCATCAGGCCAGGACTCTGCGTTCTACACTCATCTCCAGGCCAGCGGTCACTCTTTCAAGGATGAAGATGTGCACATCCTGGACAGAGAGGAACGATGGTTTGAGAGAGGAGTAAAGGAGGCCATCTTTGTGAAAAGAAATCATCCATCATTAAACAGGGGTGGAGGCCTCCGGGTTCAACTGTCCCCCTCTTACAATGCTGTGATTGCTAGTATCACTCAGCCCTCTGTGAGTAGTAAACAGTCATCAGTGTGCTAATGACCCATTGTTAGGCTGATGGTCCTTCTTGAGCATGTGATCAGCTGGTTTTGGTTGTCAGCAGCAAACTGGTTGATCCACTCTAAGAAGGTGCTATTTAAGAGACTGAGCTGAAAACAGCACCTCAGACTGAGGAAGTCTCTTGGATGAGAGACGAAACGTTTCTAGATTTTTTTGCTTTGTTTTGTTTTTTGGTTTTTTGAATGTCCAGAGGACCAGATTGAACTTTTTTGGATTTTTCTACCTGGATTATTGAGCATGCATCAGGATATTACTTCTGTATTTTCAGGAAAAAAAAAAAAGAACACACCAAAATTGTGCTTTGACAAACTCATTGATAAAACTAAAACATTTTGTCAAGGCGAAAGAGGAAAGAGGGGGCAGGTGTCGCTCTTGCTTTGAGTTTACTCTTTGTCACATGTGTGCTGTGGGTGACGTCCAGAGCGTCATACAAACAGCAGCAGACGTGTCTGTTCACGCATGGCTCCCAAAGCAACAAGGCAGTCATATTTGTTTATAACTTTATTTTTAGTAAACCTGAGATACCAGCAAACAAGTGCCGGAACGCTCGCGATAAAATGAGAATGGTGGGGGAAAAAAAAAAACCTACTCCTTGCTGCAAAAAAAACATGTTCTCCAGGGTCACATGCGCACCCCCCTGGCATCACCCTGGGCCTCCCCAGGTGGGCGCGCCCCACTATTTGAGAAGGACTGGTCTACATTCATCTGGAGGCCAGCGGTCACTCTTTCAGGGATGATGTTCACATCCTTGATAGAGACAAACATTTGTGTAAGAGAGGAGTAAAAGAGGCCATCTTTGTGAAGAGAACCTGTCCATCAATAAACATGGGCGGAGCCTCCGTGTTCAACTGTCCCCCTCTTACAATGCTGTTATTGCTAGTATCACTCAGCCCCCTGTGAATAGCAAGCGGACATCAGCGCTCTAACGACCAGTTATTAGGCTGATGGTGCTCATTTACATGTGAACAGCTAGTTTTGGATGTCACCAGCAAACTTGTTGACTATGATAAGGTGCTATTTATAAGACTGAGTTTACTGCAGATCCTCAGGCTGAAGAAGTCTTTTGGATATAAGATGAAACATTCCAACATGAAGAATCCGTCCAGAGGACCTGACTACTTTGTTAAACAAGTTGAAGTTTTTAGTTGACCACCACCAAAGGAACACCCAGTTGTGGATAAAAAAAACAAAAAAACAAAAACAAAAAAATTAAAACTGGGTGTTCCTTGAGTTTGTTGAAATTTTCATCTTAGGATAATTAAGCAAGTTTGGTTTTTAAGTTATTGTCAGGTGTTTAAGAAGATTTGATTGGTTTGAAATGTTTCAATACAAGTTTAAGAACGTAACAAGCTTGTAAGCTTCTGCTACTGGTTTTTATTTTAAGTCGGTCATGATTATTACATCCAGATTACACATTACACATTAGTACATCCAGGGCATAGCATTTTCTGAAGTGGCAGTTGTGAAAAAATTGAAAACCATTGCTATAGGTTATTGATTTGGTCCTTAATAAAACTCAGATCAAACCCAGCAATTAGCATATTTACAAAGCATACTATTGTCAACCAATCTAATCATTTCTAAGTTTTCAACTTTTTTGCATGCACAAAACATTAAAAAAAGGAAGCTCATCAGATCTGATGAAAGTCAAACATCGCAGGACTGCTCAAACTATGAACAAAAGTGTGAGTTAAAGTCTGGAAAATACAGTAATTGCAGTTTGAGGTTAAGTTAATGTCCTGTTCAGCCTGTGGTTGTAAAATAGGGGTTGGATGACTACATATTTTTTTAAAGTCGACTTCAACATGATAAAAGTCGAACCAACGTTGACTAGTCTATGTGACGTCATAGGAACTCAAGACGCTATGCACAAAAAAAAACAAAAAGTCATTTATTATTTACCAAAAAATAAAAAAATACAACAAAACATCTGGAGCATATATTTATGCTCCTGCCATTTATCATAATACAAATAGGCTAAGTCACAGGAAAACTAAAACTATTATTAAGCTGCAAAAGTTAGTTTTATTTTATTTAATCCACTAAATAAAATAAACCACTGCGGCAGTGGTGGATTCTCCACCAGTGGTGGTGTGCACCCCTGTTTTTAGTTTTATTATATTTAGTGGATAAAATTAAATTAAAATTAAAAACAATGGGGCGGGTGGTGGTGGGATCCCACTGTGGATTAAATAAAATAAAACTACAAACAGTGGGGCGGGAGGTGGTGGTAATCGCACCGTAGATTAAGAATCAGAAGCAGAAGCTTTATTATCATTGTACTGAAATACAGTGAGATTTTGCAACAAAGTTCATGCTCAATCATCCAAGTATCAAATCCAATATATCTCAGTCAGGTCATCTGGACAGCTTCTTTTTTCATGGAGATGTTTCGCCCTCTATCCAGAGGGCTTCATCAGTCTGAGGAATTCCAGTAAACTGTTTCCTCGTCAAGTAGTAAACTCCTTAAGTGGACCAACCAGCTTGCTGGAGCTAAGATGGTTTCTGGGAGCTGTCCTGTCCCCCGTCGACTCCTCCCAGGCAGGCAGCCACAGCCAAAGTGGTTCAAGGCAACAAAGTTCATGCTCAATCATCCAGGTATCAAATCCAGTAATTCTCAGTCAGGCCATCTGGACAGTTTGTTTGTTTTTGTGATATTATGTTCATACAGTCATCCGAAAGATGGGCGGAGTGCACGTTGCTGCTGCTATAACAGCGCAGTCCCTTTTCTTCAGAATACTTTTAGATAGAAAAAGGTAAGAGCCATGAGGATGGATAGTGGTATTACCAAAAAAAAAAGATCTTGTCACATCTTGTCCTATCAGGACATGATTTGAGACATCAAAAACTCTACCAGCAAGCACATTTATAAACATGATGACATATGCATTTGATGTCAAGATGCTGAGATTTGTTCATGAGCACTTTCAGATAGGCATGGGGAGTTGCGAGAGATGAAGCTTTGTCCCTAGTTACCCATGTCCCAGGAGAATTTTGATTGTCGGCTCGTATCATAGCCCAACGGGGGAGCCAGTTTAAGATAAGCCACACTTGTTGATTTTCTTCAGGCAGAATTTTTTTTTCCGTCAGCCTCGAGTCCTGCTGGAACTTTCTTGGTACAAAATGTCCGAATTTATGGGTATTTCACTCCACTGATCCGTGTTATGAGCCTTCCTCAAGGTCGATTCCAACATGATCGTGAGTCCTACAAGCCGCAGGTGGCCTTCAATTCTCACAAATTGCCTCAGTCTTACAGTTTAGCTCATAAATAAAATAAAACAGCGGGGCGGGCAGTGGTGGAATCCACCACGGGCGGTTGAACCGGAAGATTAATCTTTAGTGAAATACGTCCATACTGTTGATGAATTTCTACCTGTTTGGCAAGACTTGGCCTGCTTCTCGTCTTCGATCTGCTTGGAAGAATCCATTTTGTAGTCAGCAGCCCGTCACTGATCAAGTGACACATGGCACAATCACCGACTGTGACTAGTCGACGTAAAAGTTAAAAACTTGCGAGATGTACTAGAATCGACTAGTTGACTAGTCATTCAACCCCTATAAAAAAAAAAAATTATTGAAAATGCTGCAAGAAAAAAACCCAAACAATTATCAGTCCACAAGTTTTGCTGTGATAGTCAAAAACCATCAGTCAGGAGCAGTATAAATCAGGGCAGCATTTTTTGTACCACACTATTTATAGATTTATGGAAGATTTATGTGAGAATTGTGACACTTTACTCATACACTCATGACTAACGAGTTACTTGTAATTCTTTCACATTGGAAAATTTGGTCTATGACTGCTGAACATTGTGGTCTGAAGTTGACTTCAACCAGATGCACAGCTTTGATACAATATATTTTTATTAAAGTTTGCTGCAACCATGAGGATAATAGAGTAGATTGTATAGTTTTCACAGCATTTGTTCATTCCATTGTCCAAACTCTATCATTCTCAAATATGTGAGGTGAGTCAAGTCAAATGAAGGAGACATGCTTGTCAAACTTAAATCATACATGTCTCTAAGCATTAACATTATAGCTAACATTATATGAATGCGGTGGCACGGTGGTAGCTCTGTTGGTAGAGCTGTTGCTTTCAGCGAGAAGGTCGCTGGTTTAAATCCCGGCCGGGGACCTTTCAGAATCAGAATCAGAATAAACTTTATTGGCATTGCACCGAGATACAACGTGAATATGTACGTACAGTCGTCCGAAGATGGGCGGAGTGCACGAAGCTGCGGCTATAAATAATTAGCGCGGCCTTCTTATTCTTATTCAGAATAATATTTTGCTTAGATAAGAAAAGGAAAGAAAACATGAGGAGAGACGGTATAAAAAAAAGATCTCTCACACCGTGTCCTAGACAGGGCGCAATTTGAGGCATCAAAAAAACCTACCACAACAAAGCAACATAAACAGATGTTATACATGAACATATAGGCGGTGAAAACATTGAATTTTTAAGGGAAAGTCGTAGCATAGTCCAGAGCCCCCCCTCAGCCATTGTCCAGATAAGAGGTGACGTTCATCTTCAGCTCAGTTGAGGTTCTGTCACATGTCCACGGCCTTGGAGAAGGGAGTGGTGAGGAAACAGTCAAAGCATCTTTGTTGTTTTCAAAACATTTCAGGAGGAGTTGAGATAAGTCCGGCATCAAGGCCACAGTTTGGGTCAGGCAGAACTCGTGAATTGTTGTTTCTGCCTTTAAAATCTTGCTGTACATATTCTCTGATGGAAACTCCAAAACAGCCGAATTGATCCTTTACTCCAAAAGTCGAGCTCACAGCTTCTCCAGATTATTCCATCATTCAGAGTCAGAGTCAGAGTCAGAGTTTCTTTATTGTCATTCGCACCTCATGTGGTACATGTGGTGGAGCGAAATTATGTACACAGGGTCCCAGTTACATCCAACAATAAAATGTATAAGAAAAACAGTAATAACATCTAAGATATGAACTAAGAAATGCATCAACTAAATATACACTAAGCACTCATAACATAAAACATTGAACATCACCACAAACATGAACATGAGTCTGTGAGCAGATGTGCACGCATGAACACATCAACATTGAAACAGATCAGCAGCAACATGAAACAGATCAGCAGCAACATGATATGGTTTTTCACAGTGATTATTCTAGTTAGATATTCATGAGTCTAACAGCCTCAGGGTAGAAGCTGTTCCTCAGTCTAGTGGTTCTACACTTAATGCTCCTTAACCTCCTTCCTGAGGGGAGTGGGGCAAAAAGTGTGTGTGCTGGGTGGGTGGGGTCCTTCATGATGCAGGTGGCCCTCTTCCTGCATCTGGAGGTGTAGATGTCTGTGATGGTGGGGAGACTGATTCCAACAGATTTCTGTGCAGCCTTCACCACTCTCTGCAAAGCTTTTCTTTCTGCAGCTGTGCAGCCTCCATGCCACAC
>NC_056498.1:12753657-12782668 GCF_014905685.2 Nematolebias whitei
TATATATATATATATATATATGTGTGTATATATGTGTGTGTGTGTGTGCATATGAGAACACATACACAAGTATCAAACAAGTTTAAACTGAACTGATTAAATGATGTAAAGGACAATATTTCCTCCCCCAGGACCCAGTACCACCTGTACGGAGGACTCCTGCTACCATCAGGGGGTGTGTCTCCAGCAGTGGGAGGGCTTCACCTGTGACTGCACCATGACGTCCTACGGAGGCTCGTTTTGCAACGATCGTAAGTGAAGCGTCCTTTTTTTAACGCTGCTGTTTGAGTGTGTGTGGCCTGAGTGTGTGATTCAGAGGACCAAGCTGCAGGTTGTCAGATAGTTTTAAAGCTTTAAGGCAACAAACTTTTCATGGTTGTTGTTGAAGTGGCGGATTTCTGCATTTTTACTGTTTCAGTAAATTTACGATAAAACTAGAATGTTGTATTTGTTAATGCAGGTGGTGTTGGTTAGCTCAGCTTTTTCTTGTTGACATGGCTAATTATAGCATTCCCCAAATTAAGCTCTCAGTCAGTGGAAATAAGATGCTCTGCATTTCCACAGCCTCGTTTGGTTTCAAATCCTCACATTTCTGTGCATTTAAACATCTAGCCATGTTGAATGTAAAGCAATTATAACCACACACCTCTGTCTGAGTAATATGTGCATCAGTGCAATCTCCTTAACCGCAAAGTGTGTTAAAAATATCTCAGCTAACACGTTAAACACATGTGTTGATTCCAGAACTTCAGCAGATCCACACAAATCATGGTACATGAGTTTTTCATTCCTTCTCATGTTTTCGGTTACGTTATTCATAGTCGAAACTCGCCTAGCTCATAGTTCACAATGAGATCAGTTCCTTGATTTGTTGAGTACAGCAAACACACGCTGTGAAAGAAACTGTGATTTAAACCCCATGTCTCTGCTTGCAGTCACCTGCTGGGTTGCTGCTTGCCAAGAAGCACATAAAACAGACAGAAATGTGGACAGAGCAAAACATATTTATTGATAACACAATACTTATTTTAATGTTTTAATTGCTTATCTAGCCATCCTGACACTTGATGTTTGAATTTGTTTCATTTTACAACGATGAGCTTTAAATGCAAACACAGAGTCACACAAAGCAGTTAATGCTTAGTTAGTTTGGAGATTCTATCGCTGCCTCAGTAAGGAAATATTTAAAATTACCTTGTAAATAAAAATAAATAATCTGACCTCTCATGAAGCTGTTTTCTTTAATGACATTTTACAACTTCCCTCTCAAAGAAAGTGCACCCTGACTCAACACATGATAGTTTGGATCAAAATACATTTTAAAGCAAATGTGCAATAGTTTATTATTTACTATCTGGCAACCCAACCTGGCATGGGATTACAGCAGATACATGAAAACACATTTTTTTCTTGTTTACTGGCCATAATCTACGGTGACCCTAAGGTGTAAATGAACAGCATTTGAAAAAAATGGAATTACATTAGAAAAAATTGAATTTCATTTGAAAAAAAACAAAACAAATAAACATAATTACATTAGAATAAAGGAATTACATTAGAAAAAATAAAAATAAAATAATTAAATTAGAAAAAATGATTTTCATTTGAAAAAAACAGAAACACATTAGGAAAAACATAACTACATTAGAAAAATAACTTTCATTTGAAAAAGAGAATCTCATTAGAAAAATTAGAATTACATTAGAAAAACTGAATTGCATAAAAAAACAGAATCACATTAGAAAAAAACAGAATTACATTAGAAAAATAAATTACATTTGAAAAAACAGAATTACATTAGAAAAAAGAAATTACATTTGAAAAAACAGAATTACATGAGGAAAAACGGAATCACATTAGAAAAAATGGAAATTATATAATATTTGAATGAGTCCGTTTTTTTCTAATGTGATTCTGTTTTTCAAATGTAATTCTGTATTTTTCAAATGTAATTCTGGCCACTTCCGCTTTGGCTTATTGTAATTCCATTTTTATTTTTTCAAATGTAATTCCGTTTTTTTCAAATGTTGTTTATTTACACCTCAGGGCCACCATAATAATCCACATGGCAAAACCACTAATGTTTCCAGGGATTGTTTTGTTCTGTAAACAGGTCCTTATGGGTGTTGAATTCAGCTAATTTTCTTTGTGAAAGCGATATTTGGCTGTTGTGGGGTGAAAGTTTATGCTAGAGAATGTAATCGGCAATGGTTCTAAGAGGGCAGATTACTGAGGTCCTCCTTTAGCTCTTGAAAATCTCAAGCTAGGAGAATGTGATAAGTGCCCTGCCACCAAGTTAAGCAGAGAGCCTTCACAGCTTCAGAGAGCAGAGCCCAGCAAGTGAAGAGAAAAGAAGAAGGGCTTCAATTGCTGTGTTTGAGCTGATGCTTTTGGAGCATTAGCAGCTTTACGGTTTTGGTTTCAATGCTAACAAGAAAAAGTGGAATCAGAGAGCATATCAACAGGTTTCCTGGAGGTGATGTGTGTTTTGCGTGTGAGTGTGTAAGCTGAGCGACATCACCAGCAGTCGCATCAAACATTATGTATACATATAAACCAAAATGAGTAGAAATACAAAACGATGGTAAATTACAGCTATGTAGCATAATAAAGGTCTCCAACATGTATCTAGTACATACCCTGTGTGTACCAGGCTGCATTATGTATTGCTACCCAAAAGGGATGCATTTAATTATAACCTCCCATCAGTAATATATTATATTATATGACCATATTCCTTTGGTTCATGATGCCTTGCGAGAATAATGTCCACTACTTCTGGGAAGAGCATTAATTATCATAGCAAACATCGTTCTTAAAGGTGTTGTAGACAGAAACAGGTGTGTACGTAACTTGTTATTTCTATTCAGTGCTTAATTTGTAAACCAAACAATGCCAGAATGCAAATAGTGATCGTGGGGGGAGCGGGGGTATCCTCCTCCAGAACATTTTCAATAAATTTGATGCCATTTCCTGCATTCTGGCATATTTTAATGGGTTGTTAATCTACGTTTACCTACATTTGTAAACACTTGATTCAATAACTATTAAGTAGCCTGACTAACAGCTCTCCTTGTGTGAATAGAGCACACTCCGCTTCTCTCAAGTTTCCTGAATTGGACTGTCTTTTCGACATTTTGATTGCTGTTATTTTGACAAATTGGCACCGCTGTTTTGATACGTAATGTAAGTAACATGATTACCCATCAAACATTTCTCTCGTACTTTTAATAAATAATCAAAATTTTATTAATGACCCACTTAAACTGTAAACCTGATTTGCTAATTAGTTGTGCTGTGTAATTATATTTTTTGTGTTTTTAATTAAATTGTCCATGACTTTACTTTTAAGGGCGGAGATTTTTAAAAATAGTGGAAATCCTTATATGAAGGGGCAGCTCTTATTTGATATATATATACATATTTATAAATAAAATACTTGTAAGTGGCTGTTATGTTGAAAATTAGTGATTATGTAATTATTTTCAGATTACATATCTAATATAGGTTTTATTTGTTCAAGACAGTCAAATTTGTTCATAATTTTATTATTAGTAAGCCTGAGAGTTACCGGATCCAAGCAAACAGTTACCGGAACACGCCCTGTCAAATTAAGAGAGTTCCCGGATCCTGTTTCTGAATGATCCAGCTCAAATTAATCTCTGCTTCTAAGCTGTGATAATTTAACCACACATATCCCTTTGATCACTGAGGATGTCAAAAATAAAACAATATAAACTTTTTGTTGCAGACAGTGGAATGATGACTAAAAAGCACCATGTCACATCATCCCTATCTGATCTGATTCATATCATTAATCAAAAATCTGCAAAAAAGGTTAACACTCATAATGTGTGAGCTAACAACAAACAAATATTTATTAAAGTAAGGCCTTGTACATTAGAAATCAGGTCGTGCAGCACAACTGAAGTAAATAAAACTGAAGAGAGAGAAAAAACGTAATAATTTTAAGTGAAAAACTTGTTCTAAATTTTGTGGAAAAATGTCCCCTCATCCTGGAAGTGAAATCTTTTTCTTTCAGTGTGTCTGTCATCAACTCACCAGAAGCCTTTCTGCAGCTAGTCATACATTCATGTTCCTCAGCTGGATTCTTGTCAACCAAATCAAATCCACACAAAAAATGTTCTGTGAATTTTCAATGCACCCACTTTAAAGACGCAGGTTCTTCTTTCTCTGGTTGTAATTACAGCTGCACACAGCACAGTGAAGAGCACATCAGAGAGAACCTTTTTTTTAATAAAAATGATGAAAAGTTTAGCAAAACTGAATATAAATGTTTTGAACAGAAACGTTCTGGATGACTAGCCACTGAAAAAAAAAAAACTTTATTGCTTCTTCGGCTACCTTATTAGAAATTGCTGACAGATTTTACTGGAAAGTGGTTGTTGGATAATTTAATTATTCTATCATAACTCATTAAATAAATAATCACAAAAAGGACAACAAGAAGATTTTGTGAACCCAGATTTAATCTAGCAAGGGGTTCATTGAAAAACAAGCATACAAGATGTTACACGTAACTCTGTCTCCAAGGTCTGCCCACACAGAAGGAGTTAGCAAAAGTTTAAATACCCGTTATCGGACAGAGGTCGACCTCTGCTTCACAGATCAAAGTTCTTGAAGGCATCAGAGTTTATTAGTTATCAGTTATCAGGCTCCTCTCTGAGTAGACAGAAAGGCTCTCTTGGCTTTACACAACACATTGTTCTATATTAATTTAACATTAGTAAGTGAAAAACATCCATGACCTTTACATCCCCATCAGTGGTCTGGATGAAGTTGGATATTTTGATCATTGAACAAAAATCTGACACGAGATTACTCATTACTGCATTTTGTCAATATGGACACATGATAGTTTGATCAAACGGCTGCTGGTTAAGATCACAAACTTATGTTTTGGAATATCACCAGAGGTTGCCACACTGCACCGTAACACAGAGCTACTGGTAAATAATTTTATATTTACTTCCTTGTGTCATACAATATTTATTTATTAAAACCAAACTTTAGTTCTTTAAAGTATGTGGCTTGAATATTTTGCTTTTAAAAATAAATGAGCTTAATTAATGTATCTGTTTTATAATTGGTTTATTTTTTATCCACAAACAAAGCACCGTTACTTTGAAAATATGACTTTGCATTCGTATTGTTTCCACTGTGCTATAAAGTAGCGTGGCAGCCTCTTTGATCTGTGTATGCTTTGCTGCTGCTGGTTTCTTTTGTTGCCCGTTTTCCCCCAATAACAGCTCCACATCTCCGGAACGTCCCTTCTGTCATCGTTGTTGCTGACTTCAAGCAGAAAAAACGCGTATCATTTCTTGACTTTGAGAACTCCACTTTGCTGAACTTTGGCTCCTTCCATGTATCGACTTCTGATTTCTCTCTTTATGCTTCTTTCCGTCTCATCATAAAATCCTCCTTGCCTCTGTGGCCTCTTTCTCTTAACCTTCAGGTTAAATTTTCTTGAGCCAACTCTGAAAACAAAGGTAGGACTGAGTGCACCAGGTACAATTTTCAGGTCGTGGCCATGATTCTTCAGACGTCTGTCTAAAGACATGGAGAAAGATCTGCAGAGCAGAAACGTACCCTGAATTTATCCGCTCAGTAACACAGATCCTGGATCTGTCTGCATGAATGATCAAAGGTGAGACTGGCATACATGGATTCTTCTTCGACCTGGGCAGTTTTAATAATATTATCATTGTATGTAATCAGTAGAGTGCATAGTGGCACATTTTTGGCTTTGTTCTACACTGTTCTATATAAATGTTAAACTTCATTGTTTTCATTTTTGCACCTCATGCAAAATTGGATTTTTGGAGTGATTAAAAAAATACTTTCCGAAGTGGCAATATTTTAGCGTCTCTTTGTAGATGACCTTTGGGAAACTCGTTCCTATAGCATATTAAGAGGTGTGGCTGTACAAAAATACCATAGCTTATTTCTGTTTCTGATACTTTAGCATACACAGCATGATGTCCAGCAACAACAGGTTGCCATACAAGTTTCGGACAAGTAGCAGTTGCGGCATGAGCACTGCAACTTTGAAACACCATAGATGGCTAACTAACAAAATACGTGTTGCAGTGACTCAGGAATACCATTGCATAATTTAATGCTTTATTATGCAAATGTTATAGATTATGTACCGTGTTAACTGCTATTAAAACCACTCCTCTGCACTTTTTTGATGTTGATTGTGTTTGAAGACGTGCTGGTGCAATGCACAGGTGATGCTCTGCATGGAACAAAGAACAGCTGTATCTGAAGCATATGACTGTGCTCAGTCATCCTCAAATGGGAGATTTTGGGGTTCAATTCCACCAGCAGTCACATGCTGAATCAGAATCAGAATAAGCTTTATTATCAATGTACCGAGATACAGTGAGAATATGTTCGTACAGTCGTCTGAAAGATGGGCGGAGTGCACGAAGCTGCTGCTATGATAGCGCGGCCTCTTATTCTTTTCAGAATCCATTTTTTAGATTGAAAAGGGAACAAAGCCATGATGAGACAATAGTGGCATTACAAAAAAAGATCTCTTCACATCTTGTCCTAATAAGACATGATTTAAGACATCAGAAAATTCTGCCAAGCCCATGAACGCATTACGTATGCATTTGACAACAAAGCGGTCCGTGAAGCACTTCCAGATAGACCATAGTCCTGATGAGATGATGGTTAGCTGGCACATTTCTGATAAGCTTCCACAGAAATTCTTGGGTGTTGTGATAGACAAAGCATTTCCTTAGTTTACACATTTCCCAGGAGAATTTGATATGTCAGCCTGTTTTCGAGGCCAACTAGTGTAGTCAGTTTCAGATGACCTACAATTGTTGATTTTTTTCAGGCAGACTGTTTTTTCTTGTCAGCCTTGAGTCGTATTGGTACTTTCAAGATCCAAAAGGACCAAATTAGGGTGCATTCTATTGGTCTGTGCTTGTGAGCCTCTCCAAGGTTGTTTCCAACATGTTGGTGAGTCCCAAAGCCACTGATGGCCTGCTCTTCTCCCAAATCACTTCCATCTTACGGTTTAGCTTGTATATCAGCTGATTTTGAGTCTTCAAAGCACAAACCAAACCTTCACAAGCAGGCAGCCTGACGAGGGCCAAATTAGCTGCAGCTGTCTTCTTGTATGTTGACAGACCAGGAGCCAGTCGATTCCAAAAAGCAGGAGACCTATTATCATAAATCCATTTGTATATGTATTTGGCATCTTCCTAAGATACTCAGTGGGACATGAGGGCTCTACAGGACCCTGTAGCTTTGTTGAAAAGATTTTGTAAAAGAAGAAGATGTGTAAAATAGGAGCTCCGATACACAGACAGAGAGCAAAAGGAGAACAGCAGAGGGAAGAGAATGTGTCCACCTCATACTAGAGCGAGTGAGGAAGTGTCCCTGGCCAAGACACTGAACCCCTCATTGCTTCTGATGTGCGTCCCATTGGTGTATTAATGTGACAAAGAACTGATTATTCTTTGTATAGATATCGTAAAGGGCTATATGAATGTGTAAATGAGGGCACAGATTGTAGTGTGAAGAGCTTTGAGTATCTTACGATAGAAAGGTACTATATAAGTACAGTCCATTTACCATTTACTACAAATAACAACATATAGTAATGCAAGGCATTTTTCAGTTAATACTTGCAATGATACTGTCAAACACCTCCCTTATCAAGTAGTAGAAGTAGTAATACCATTGTGAGGTTGCAGGAGGATTTGAAAGAACAAAAAAGTCTGTCAAAAAAAAAAATATATATATATATGTATATATATCTTTAGGCTTTGTGAAAAGAAAATGTTACCGGGTAATTCACTGCACCAAAATTAATAAATTATCAAAAACACGGACAAAAAATAAAAGTGTAGCAGATTTTTCCCAATAAGGTCTTCCAATGGGTAAGTTAGCATTGTAAAGGCAACGCCCTTTATTTCTTCACATTTAGACTTGCATACTAGCTGCGTCCTAATGTGCCAGCATACATGGTAAAACCAGAACGAGCATAGGCATGTTCTTTTTGGAATTTTGGTATGGATGCTTTTGCCACCTACTGGCACAACGTGGGGTTTTCAAAGTTCTGTAAGATTGTTAGGATTTTAAACTGCAATAATAATAATAATAATAATAATAATAATTAAAAGTATTTAGAAAAATACAAATGTATTGTAATACACATATCTTCTGTATCTGTTGCTTGACCCTAACTTGAAAAAATTAAAACAACTACAAAAAAAAATCCTGTTGCCTTTAAAAAAAAAGTCAATATATGAAATAAAATTACATTCATTTTTAACCTCTGTGTGAAATAAAAAGCCTGTATAAATAGAGTAATTATTTGTTGTGCTGTTGTTGTGCAAGACACTTTTCATGGTGTCGATTACAGGAAATCATAAAGCGGCTTTGCTGGGTGTATGAATGTTTACTGAGTGTGGACTTACAGCATCAAGCAAAGAAACAATGCTATAAAACATGTTAAAAGAAAGCTCAGTCACTCAGTTTCATACAGTAAAGCATTAATAGTGTTTTTGTGGTAATCATTTTTCTGTTGAGAAAAGCTTTTGTGTTGTTTTTTTCTAGTTAGCCTCATGTCATTTGTTTCACCTGAAAGCTTGTCAGAATCATTGACTCTGCAGTTATTATTTATGAATGCTGATTTGCAGTTCAGTAGATGATTCACGTTGCCAGAAAAGTGTCCATTTTCCATCTTCTGTTTTTCTATAAATGTATTTTCAAACAAGTTAAAATAAACCAGTGACGTGCGGTGAGGTTTGTGACAGGTGAGGCACTGACTCGTCTGGAATCGGATGCTCACATATATGAACCCAAAAGAAACTTATATTTCAATTTAGCCTTTTTTTAAAGGCATCTTATTATGCTTATCTAGTTTAGAAAAATACTTTAGTTTTGAGATGTGATCTTCCATTTTGGCTAAACAAATTTAAACAAGTGTACCTTATAGATTTGCTTCACCCCGCCCTGTGTTAGAACTGTAATTTCTAACCCGAGCTCGCTCCCAGCCTGGCCCGACCCAAAAATTTGGGCAGGGCCAGGCCAAAATAATGTGCTGGATAGGTGGGCCTGTCAGTGTCAGGCTTTTGGTTACGTCAGCAGATGCACACGGCTGACGATCCAATTTGGATTACCAGCTGCGCATGGCCATATAACTTCATGCTGACCGGCTGGTTGAAAGAGGTAAAAAAATAAAAAGTCCAGATAGCTCACTGCCGGCAAACCACCTGAAGATTAACTGAACTCAGCCATTGCGTCAGCGGGCGCACGACTGATGACCCAATTTGGATCATAAGCCGCGCGCGTCCACCAACCGTTAATAACTTTAATATTATAATAACTATAATAATCAGCAGACTCTTGTTAATATATAAGAAATCATATATTTCTTTCTTTGAAATACATTTTTAAATCATGTCAAACTGATCTGCTGACAAAGACAGTATAAGCCCAGTTAACTGGTCAGTTTCAGGTCGGGCTCGGAAAAAAAATTATACGGGCTCAGAAAAAATTATATGGGTTCGGGTCGGGCCGGATTTTTTTTAGGTCCGAATGCAACTCTACTGTGTGTAACAGAAAAACACACAGCGATTGCACCTGCTTAATTGTCCCTATGGGGCAGCACTGCCCCCTACTGGTGTGGCACGGTAGTTTCTGCATCACCCTGTGTATTTTCAGTGTACATTTATTTATTAGAAAGAGTCAGAGTCAGAGTTTCTTTATTGTCATTCGCACCTCATGTGGTACATGTGGTGGAGCGAAATTATGTACACAAGGTCCCAGTTACATCCAACAATAAAATGTATAAGAAAAACAGTAATAACATCTAAGATATGAACTAAGAAAAACATCAACTAAATATACACTAAGCACTCATAACATAAAAAACATTGAACATCAGCACAAACATGAACATGAGTCTGTGAGCAGATGTGCACGCATGAACACATCAACATTTAAACAGATCAGCAGCAACATGATATGGTTTTTCACAGTGATTATTCTAGTTAGAGATTCATGAGTCTAACAGCCTCAGGGTAGAAGCTGTTCCTCAGTCTAGTGGTTCTACACTTAATGCTCCTTAACCTCCTTCCTGAGGGGAGTGGGGCAAAAAGTGTGTGTGCTGGGTGAGTGGGGTCCTTCATGATGCAGGTGGCCCTCTTCCTGCATCTGGAGGTGTAGATGTCTGTGATGGTGGGGAGGCTGATTCCGACAGATTTCTGTGCAGCCTTCACCAGACAGCAGACATATGTCACATTCATTCAATATATTAGACAGACTGTAGAACATCAACATGTGTAGCACATGTGTAATCAAACAAGTATATTGGCGATATACAGAGAGACAGCAATGGGCATGCACCAACCTCCTCCTTCATATATTGTATATGACACTGTGCCCCCAGAGGTGAAGCACAGTACTAAACTGCCTCACTCCACATTGTTTGATTAGGCAATGAGTAAATTCCGCAATTTTGACCATTGAAGTTTTGAAATAATTCAGAAAACAGTTTTATAAAACAGTTTTATAGCACAGTCAAGTGGTGAAATGTATTTTCTCTTATCGTTGTTAGTATTTTACTTGTCATGATCACCTCACCTGACCGCACATCACTGAACTAAACTGCTTCTTCTCTGTTGATATTACCTGCTGGACAATAACCATGTTAAATCTGTCCAAGTAGCTGTAAGAATGTTCTTGTAACACATTTTAAATCATCATTTTTATCTATTAACTTGATGTGACTTTTACTTTATTGTCTAAAAAAAGATAAATGATAAATGATGTTAGAGCAGCTCCTGCATTATGACAGCAATAGATGCAATTTGAGTCATAGAAAAATAAATCAACTCTCAACCTTCTTGTTTGGTTCGAGTTTCACTGTCTTAGGGCTAACCTATTTTAATTTTCATTTCGCAAATTGTATTTTCCAGAAAAGAAAAGGGGAGACAAGGAGACAAACTGAGGTACACAATGAGAAACTACCAGAAAATACATCATGTCCCCTGCAGCTGCCTGATTTGATTAGTGCATGTTTGTACTTTTCCAGATGAGTGGGTTTTTTTGGACTGGTATTCAACACAGAACTGAAGTAAACCTAAATGTTTTTGGTGCAAGATACTCCGGTGGGTAGGTGCTATCAATCAACCTTTATTTAGACAGGTAAATCCTATTGAGCATAAGAATAACGTTTTTACATTTCTTTTCTTTTTTTTTTTCTTTTCTGAGAATGAAAGATCATAGAGAATGGAGGTTATCATTTGAGGAAATTAAGAAATCATAGTTTCCTCACTTGATTAGGTTTACCTGTTTATATACATATGGTGGTAGTGGCCATCTTGGATTTTGAATTGTAAACTCGTTTTTTTTATTTTTTTTATGGTGAGCTTTTTTTATGCAAAGATGCAACCATACACAAAAATATAAGTTGTTACCTCACTTATTTTTCAGATTATTATGCTCACAACACGGACAGACATTTACAGCAGCATCCACCTTGGATTTTGATGTGGCAACCCAATTTCAAAAGGAAACTGTGTGTAGATGTAACCCTAACCCAAAATTGAAGTCAAAACCTCACATTGTTTTTAATGTCATCATGCTCAATATATGCACGGAACAAAGGAGGCAGAGCTTAATTTGTAAACGGATCAATACCAGAACGCTAATAGTGAGCGGTCCAGTGAAGGGTGGGGGTGTCTGTCTCTCCCCCCGATTTTTTTTTATAAATTAGATGCGATTTCCTGCATTTTGGTGTATTTTAATGGGTTGTTAAACATCTATGTTTACCTACATTTGTTAACACTCTGTTTCTGTCAAGCACCCCCCCCTCCTCAATTGATGGAACCATCAAGAAAGTTGTGCTCAGAATCGAGCCCGACTCTGTCCCTGCTCATTGTTGTCCAACTCCACATGTGAAACCTACAGGTGCCTGCCTGTGACTGTGAGCTCCTGTCCTCGTCAGTACGACTGCCTGCTCAGTACTTCACACTTTTAGGGGCAGAGATTTTTTTTTAAGGGTAGACGCAGAAATGCTTCACTGGAAGAGGCAGATCTATGCTGTTGTGTTTAAAATTAGTGTTTATGTAATTATTTTCATTTCATATATCCAATATAAATTGTATTCGGTCAAGGCAGTCATATTTGTCCATAACTTTATTATCAGTGAGCCTGAGAGTTACCGGATCTAAGCCAAATCCTAGCAAACAGTTACCGGAAGCCCCCTGTCAAAATATGAGAGTTCCTGGATTTTGTTTCCACAGGATCCGGCTCAAATTAAGCAGTGGATGGAGAGTAGTTCCATAGCCTCGGAGACTCATTTACAAGTGAGATCTGTTTAGACAGACAGAAAATTAGTGAAACTGAACACGTAGGAAATTGGAGGCAAAAAAAAAACATTCCTATCAAACTCTTTCTTCTTGGCTGAGAAGACCCTGATAATGAAAAAAACACCCCGCACAGACAAGCACATGGTGACGTAGAACATTCCGCAGAGGGGGAGACGACGAGAGCGGTGAGAGTATTCAAAGACACTGCTGAGGCACTGTAATGGTTCTGATAAGGATGGAATAATCAGCAGTTCCCTCTGGTGAGATCCATAAACAATAAACTAATATAAAGGTTTACATGGTTTAGACCTGTCTTGCATTCTGGATCTCTCTCTTGTATTCATAACAACAAAACTTATATTTCCTACAAGTAGTTGCTGCATCTGTAGGACAGTGTTAAAACTCTTGGACAACCATTGTCTTCGGATATGAACATGTTTCAAAACATCTGTTGATATTTTTCCTCTAAGCCAAAGTTTGTAGCAGCAGAACTAGTCAATCTAAATAGTAGTGTTTAGGCCCCTACATACATATAGCTTTAATATATCCTGACACTACTTCAATAAAAAAATATATAAAAAATAAACAATACTGCTTCTTTTATTTTGATGGAAGTCCACAATTTTTTTAAAAAAGGGCTTTATTTTGGAATCCCAGAAATCTTATGGGCAGAAAGCAGATATCTAAACTGATCATACCCCAGGATTAACAGTGTTGTCTTTCAGCCTTGGATCAAAATTGGATTTTTGCCACCTTACCCTGCTGAATACATTTGTTTAGTATTTGTATTAAACCACAACAATTTCAGCTGTGGTTGGTGCATAAGTTTTGTACATATGACATAATTCAAAGGCCTTATAAAGAAGCTTGTTTGTTGCTCATTAGTTTTGTTTCTACTTCATAGGAGTTGTTCAAAAAACCACAACACTACATTCGGTGAAGGAACATAGCAGGATGCTAATACCTTAAAACCCCCAGCATAGTAAAATGTTGGATACTGGGGACTCTGATTTTAGCATACCTGTGTACCGTTTGCATTGCCTCAACATCTATCAATCCATAGATCTATCCATCCATCCATCCATAATGGATGGATTAATGGGGGCAGTTGTGTCTGAGTGGTTAGAACAGTCATCCTCCAATAGGAGAGTTGGGGGGTTGAATTCCACCAGCAGTCACATGCCTAAGTGTCCTTGGACAAGACACTGAACCCCTCATTGCCTCCAATGTGCGCCCCGTCAGTGTATGAATGTGATCTAAAACACTGATTAGTCTCTACAGATCAGATTAGCTTTGTATAGATCTAGTAGAGTGCTGTGTGATCGGGTAAATGAGGCACAGATTGTAGTGTAAAGAGCTTTGAATATATTGACTACATAGACAGGTGCTATATAAATACAGTCCGTTTATCATTCCATTCATTATTTTTACGTATCTATCTTTACCATTATCCTTTTCTGGTTGTGTGGTTTCACTGGCTTCACTAGTGTCCATATCCAGCAGTCACTGTGCAAAAGGTGGGGGACACCCTGGACAGCTCTTCTGTCCATCACAGGGACACAGAGACAAACAACCATTCACTCTCTCACTCACACCTAGGAACAATTTAGAGTTACCAATCAGTCTAACATGCATGTTTTTTGTTCTGTGGAAGGAAACCGGAGTACCCAAAGAAAACCCATACATCATGGAGAGAACATGGAAACTCCACCCAGAATGGCCCTGGCTGGGATTTGAAACCTTGAACCTTGAAAAACTTTTTTTTAATATTAGTTTCAATATTAGTAGCTTTAATTATCACAGGGTCTGCTATATTTACTGTGACATGGAAGAAGAATTTTCATTTGCAGAACCAAAAATTATTTCCTTTACTGTAACACGTTTATGCACATAAATTCATTCATGGAATAACAAAAAGACAAGAGCTGTCTCAGACTTTTTCATGCTCAAACCCTCTAGATATTATCTGTCATTTAGTATCAGTCTCCAAAGATTGAGTGGTCTATTTGTCTCTGCGCCGCCTATAAGTGTGCCACTTGGTATTCTGTCTTCTTCATCTTGAAGCAGTTCAGACAGAAATACTGTGCAAGATGGAACGGTATGAGGATTTTTCTCACGCATTCATTTTCTGCCTAACGTGCACGGGCGAGGAATCTAGTAAGGAAAAACATGACAGACATGACAGAGAAGGTCCATGGAGGGGGGGTGTGGTTGGGGGTGGTGTGGGAGATACTGTCTCTGCATTTTGTTTTTGAACTGTATGCATTCACCACACGCGTGTCTTCAGTGAATGCAGCTACTTGTGCAAAGTGCCGTCAAGCATACTAAGTAAGCAACGAGTGCCAGTTTGTCTGAAGCACCGTTGATTCCAATCTGCATTCCCCCCAGTAGCTCCTCTCTATTGCTTTCTCCATTACCATTCAAACATTTAGCATAAAGCATAACTGAATGTGTTATTGCAACATAATTGCTTGTCAATGAAATAAGACTTTACTGTAGTTAGTTGTGTAGCAAGTCATTTAATTTATAATCAAACAATAGACTCAAAGATTGACAGTGATTAGTTATTTATTTATTCATTTTTGACTATCATAACTACAAGTTCATGCAATCTGAACAGTCGTTCAATTTGGATCTATTTCCCAGAGAGCAATATGATAATCGTTATATTTCTGTAGTTTATCTCTTAAGGCACACAACATTGCACTAATAAAGATGCATTATATTTACACATGAAGATGTTTTCATAACAATGGTTAGAATTCTGTCTCCATTCAGTTTTCACAAGGTCGCTGTGACAGAACTATTGATAATCATAATACTTCAGTTATATTAGGAATACACATCCTCAACAGTTGTTTAAGATGTGAGTTTTACTTTTATTTGTCATTATATTTACCCATTTTAAACTTACCCTTATTTATTTCCAAACAAGTAAATGCAGTTTACCTTTTGTGTTTGTATTTTTTCACCCGAGGCTAGACTGAGATTTTGAGGTTTCATGATCCATCCATCCATCCATCCATCCATCCATCCATCCATCCATCCATCATCCATCCATCCATCCATCCATCCATCCATCCATCTATTCATCCATCCATCCGTCCATCATCTTTTATCCACTTCTTCCTTTTTGTGTCATGGGGGTCACTGGTGCCACTGGTGCCCATGTCCAGCTATCATTGTGCAAGAGGCGGGGGACCCCCTGGACAGGTTGCAAGTCCATCACAGGAGGGTTTCATGATCTAAAAACAAAATTAAGAATGTAGATTACTATGTAATTGTTGCAGTTAGACTGATACTCATGTTGACACTTGCACCATGATATACAGTAGTCCCTCGCTACTTTGCGGTTAGTTTTTTGCAAACTTACTCTATTGTGGTTTATCAAAATAAGATTAGACATGACACACAATTGGCTGATTGATGGATGAGTCGCACAATCGGCATGGATTTTTTTTATTTTAAATGATTTAGCACCTGCTGCACCTGGGTGCAGCCCACAACTGCAGAACAACGCTCTTCCTGCAATTGTGTGCAGTCAATAGCTGAGGGAGAAACTTCCTCCTGCAGCATGTCATAAACTCTGCTCTGCTGTGGAGAAGTGGGCGTGGCCAAGAGTGCTGCCAGGAGGTAGAGAGCTGAAATCATGACATTCTGTGCTCTTTTAGAGTGTTTAGAGTTTAGAAACATTGTTTAGAATAGTACAAGAGTGTGGGAAGGGTTTAAAATGCTATATACTAAAATGATATAAATAAACTACTTGTACTACTATTCCTACTTTGCGGTTTTTCACTTATAGTAGGGCTTCAGGGTACGGATCCCCCGCGATAAACAAGGGACTACTGTATATGTTTGTTTCCAAAGAGCATTATCTTAAAAAGTGTGATGTGTTGATACTCTAGACAATTCAAGAACATCTGTTTTTGTATTAGTTTATTTTATCCTGAAGTTACTATGCACCCACAGTAATTATTTAAGCCTATGGTCAGGCTAAGATCAGACTAAATTTAAATATAAAGATTTTTACAGTAGCCCTCGTTTATCGTGCAAGATCCGTACCCTGAAGACTTGCAAGAAATGAAATACTGCAAAGTAGGAATAGTAGTACAAGTAGTAACCCTCCCCACACTCTTGCAATATTCTAAACAATGTTTCTAAACTCTAAAGCTCTAAGAGCACAGAATGTCATGATTTCAGCTCTCTGCCTCCGCTGCTCTTTGTCAGCTGCAATTGCTCTTGGCCACGCCCACTTCTCCGCTCTGCATGGTGAACAGCAACAGCAGGAAGTTTGGGCTGCACAAAAGTGCAGGAGGTGTTAAATAATTTTAAATAATTTATTTTAAATAAAAATTCCATGCTGATTGTGTGGCTCATCCATCAAGCAGCCAATTGTGTGTCATGTCCAATTTTATTTTGAAAGACCACGGTAGAGCGAGTCCGCGATAAATGAACCACGAAGTAGTGAGGGACTACTGTATATTAAGAGTCAGTTTACCCAGAATCCATAAAAATCCAGTATAGCTGTTTGACTAGTTTTAATCACTAAATTTATTACATGGTATTTTGTTTCAATGTATGCATGTTTCAGTGTAGATGTGAGATTTAATCATTTTTGTAAAATAGCTTATAAATGTGTGAATTTACTGTACTTTGTGGATTCAACATCTCCCGGGGTCTGTTAAGACCTGTAGTAGTAGTAGTAGTAGTAGTAATAGTAGCAGTAGTAGTAGTAGTAGTAGTAGTAGTAGTTTAATGTTAGATTATGACTATGAACTGTGCCAGTCAAGCCATTCCTTTTGCTCTTTTAGCATTGGAGAGTTGAGTCCAGTGCCATTTTAATTAGTGAGAGGATAATTGGACATACCTTGATGGTTTCGGAATCAGCTCAAAGTGAAAATAGCATTTTTATTTTTTTTACACACCACAATAAATTATCTTTCCTTTTATCTGGTCCAGGAATACCACATTCTGTCAAAGTATCAGTAAATCATTGTCTTTATATAAGCCTCTCTCATAAAACACTTAAAGTAGGTCCTTAGCCTGCACAACCTGTCTTGCTTTGATTGATAAAAGACCTGAGGTGGCAAGGAATAGTTGAAGTCAACCTGCTGCTGTTACACCTCTGAACCACCATGTGAGGTAGTAACAGAGTTATAATGATTGATATGTGAAATGGCAAGCAGGCATCACAACTCAGTGGAGCAATGCCAGCAGTGATGGGAGATCTGTGCAACCAGCCTAACTAGATATTTATAATGTGATGAGTATACAAATATTTTATGCGTAAATTTCCATGTCAACACTGTTGAGCTATGCCTTTTATGATTTCACGGGACAGCTTCTTTGACGAAAGCTCGTATTAGTGTCGGACAAAGTGGTAAGTTTTGATTATCAAAAGGCAGCTTTAGAAGACCATATGAATAGCCTTGTATTTAATTTGTTAATTTCTGCTGTGCTATGGCTTCCTCCATCATATCACTACAGTCAATTAGAGTAATGTTTTAATAACACCTTACTATGGCTAATTTCAGGACAAATGCTAAGGCATGTGTTTTGAGAATGGATACATTTTTAACTATTTTACTAATATAGTTGACCTTAATCTGTTTGTATTTTTAGGAACAATTGTGGACTGTTCCTTAGTTTTGTTGTGCATGGCATGTCTGTGGCATAGCACTTGGTAAATTGTCTAATGATTCCAAAGGATCAAGTGGAGCTCACTACACACTGCTCTCCTTGCATTTTGCTAGCCTACTGTTAATGCCTGATAAGCTATATAGGCTTCTTGGCACACCAGTCACAGTGAGCCTTTCTTGTTACATCTACTCACCAACGTTTAATAAAACCTGATCACTAAAATGCATTCACTCTCATTCCCTCCAGCAAGTCTACAGGCAGCCAATTGCTTGGCACATCAAATCAGAATCCAAGAAAGCAAGAAAACTGAAGTGCAAATCATGCATGTGAAATTCACTTGTTTTAGGCCTAATATCAATCGTCAGGTTGCTTGTTTTGATGAAGATTTTGCTGATTTTAACATGAAGTTGGCACTCAACACCACATGGATCATGACAGACAAAGGGAGGTTTTACCTATCATGGATTTTCATCAGCAGCTAAAATCATTCAGCTAAACCTCTGAGGGAAAAAGTAAGTAGAGCTTTGAACATTGTAAAGATAGATAAGTCGAATTCCTTTACCAAACCCCTTGATCTTTGGAATGTCGCCATCAATCTGACTGGAAGACAGGCATGGTCCCAGTTGAAAGCCAACACAGAAAAGACATCTATTTTTTTTCATATGCTCCATGGCACTCCATTATTATATTTATTGAGATTCATGATTCATCCCTACCCACCTCCTTTGTGGCTCCCATCCCTTCTCTTCTCTCATTGCTAGTCACCCTCAGAGCACTACTGTCCAGACCTAGCAATTAACCGCTACCTCATTAAGTCAGAAACACAGAATCCTGACTGTTTTTGTTTTTTTTCATATAAATACAAGCACACATACAGCGACACACATTCAAATCTATCTCTAATTCTCAGTCATGGGCTGCACGACAAATATGAAAGAGAGGGAGCTATCTTTCTTTTTGCAGACACGATGAGTGAAAGTACTGTCAAATAAATTCAAGTATGGATGGAAAGCAGAGGCAACAGGACACTGAGGGTGAGTAATGAAATAGTGTTTGGGCATGCAAAGGCAATTTTGGCTGCTTTAGAAGACAGCAGCTCTAAAGCCCGTTGGACTTTCGAAGACACCATGTCAAGAAGGTTGAAGGGGATTGGTTGAGGGTGGACGGCCACATTCTGCAGACTTTGATTCTGAGGGCAGAAACTGTCTGTAATAGTTTGGCACAAAATATGAAATGGTTGAAAATAATTATTTCACCGTGTTCGTCACCTGACTGGCATACTTTTATTGTATTACTGAAAAATTTTCAGTGTGCCATTTATCAAATTTTACAGGATGTGCATAGCAGATGTAAAAGTAATTGCAGCAACAGTGTCTGTCTTATCATATCTTTTTAGTTTCAGTACAAATGAATAGTCTATGTAGGGGATAGATATAGCTGAAAATATCCATTGCTCAATTACCGTAATGTATCCCCTTCTATTTTGGTTTGACTCAATCGAAATGATGGACATCTCTCAAGACATCAGCCTGAAGATCTTTATTTCTCTTTGGAGAAACTGGAGACCCCATAGAACACCCATGTTGCTGCCTATAATTTCTCCTGTTGTGGCCAACCTCTGCATGTAGGAAGTAGAAAAGAGAGCCTTGATGTCCTTTTCAGGGACACCACCAAGTCATTGGTTCAGGTATGTTGATGACACCTGGGTTAAAATTAAATCTCAGGAAGTCCAACATTTTACTGATCGCATCAACTCTGTGGATAAATTCATCAAGTTCACACGAGAAGATGCAAAAAATGTCAGGTTGGCTTTCTTGGACTGTGAGGTCTCAGTCTCTGATAGAAGACATTTGCAAACCGAGGTGTACCACAAACCCACCCACACAGACTAGTATTTGCAGTTTGACTCCCATCACCCTTTAGAGCACAAGATAGGAGTCATCAGGACTCTGTACCACAGAGCAGATAGTGTCCCCACTAACTCAGGAGCCAGGCAGAAGGAGAAATCCCACACAAGACAGGCTCTAGAGCAATGTGGATATCCTAACTGGGCCTTCCTGAAAGCAGAGAAGAAACCCAAACAGGACACCAGTAAGCCATCAGGTGAAAAGGAGGAACCCAGACCAGTGGTCATTCCGTATGTTGAGGGAGTATCAGAGAAACTGAGACGTTTATTTTCTAAACATAACGTCCCAGTGGCTTTTAAACCCCAAAATACATTACGGCAAAGACTGGTTCATCCCAAAGATCCAGTCCCCCGGCACAAACAGAGTAATGTTGTGTATGCTGTTCAGTGTCAGGAGGGCTGTGATCAGTCTTACATCGGGGAAACTAAACAGCCACTGGCCAAAAGGATGGCTCAGCACAGAAGATCAACATCATCAGGCCAGGACTCTGCGGTCTACACTCATCTCCAGGCCAGCGGTCACTCTTTCAGGGATAAAGATGTTCACATCCTGGATAGAGAGGAACGATGGTTTGAGAGAGGAGTAAAGGAGGCCATCTTTGTGAAAAGAAATCGTCCATCATTAAACAGGGGTGGAGGCCTCCGGGTTCAACTGTCCCCCTCTTACAATGCTGTGATTGCTAGTATCACTCAACCCCCTGTGAATAGTAAACAGCCATCAGTGTGCTAATGATCCATTGTTAGGCTGATGGTCCTTCTTGATCATGTGAGCAGCTGGTTTTGGTTGTAAGCAGCAAACTGGTTGATCCACTCTGAGAAGGTGCTATTTAAAAAACTGAGCTGAATACAGCACCTCAGACTGAAGAAGTCTTTCGGATGAAAGACAAAACGTTTCTACTTATTTTTTTTTAATGTCCAGAGGATCAGATTTATTTATTTTTATTTTATTTTTATTATTTTTTTAGATTTTTCTACCTAGATTGTTGAGCATGCATCAGGATATGTCCAATCCTACTTTGAAAAACCGCAAAAGAGCAAGTCCGCGAAAGTCGAACCGTGAAGTAGCGAGGGACTACTGTATCAGAGTCAGAGTCAGAGATTCTTTATTGTCATTCACACCTCATGTGGTAAATGTGGTGGAGCGAAATTATGTACACAAGGTCCCAGTTACATCCAACAATAAGATGTATAAGCAAAACAGTAATAACATCTAAGATATGAACTAAGAAAAACATCAACTAAATATACACTAAGCACTCATAACATAAAACATTGAACATCAGCACAAACATGAACATGAGTCTGTGAGCGGATGTGCACGCATGAACACATCAACATTGAAACAGATCAGCAGCAACACGAAACAGATCAGCAGCAACATGATATGGTTTTTCACAGTGATTATTCTAGTTAGAGATTCATGAGTCGAACAGCCTCAGGGTAGAAGCTGTTCCTCAGTCTAGTGGTTCTACACTTAATGCTCCTTAACCTCCTTCCTGAGGGGAGTGGGGTAAAAAGTGTGTGTGCTGGGTGAGTGAGGTCCTTCATGATGCAGGTGGTCCTCTTCCTGCATCTGGAGGTGTAGATGTCTGTGATGGTGGGGAGACTGACTCCAACAGACTTCTGTGCAGCCTTCACCACTCTCTGCAAAGCTTTTCTTTCTGCAGCTGTGCAGCCTCCATGCCACACGTTGATGCTCGAGCACAGGATGCTCTCCACTGCACACCTGTAGAAGGAGGTGAGGACTGAGCTTCCCAGACCAGCTCGCCTCAGCCATCTGAGGAAGTAGAGTCTCTGATGAGCTTTCTTGATCAGGCTGGTGGTGTTGTTGCTCCAGCTGAGGTTGTCATTCATGTGTACACCCAAGTACTTGTAGCTGGAGACCACTTCCACCGCAGATCCTCTTATGTTCAGGGGGTGTAGATGGTTTTGTTCCTTCTGAAGTCCACAATCATCTCCTTTGTCTTCTTCACATTGATGTGAAGGTTATTCTCTTTGCACCAGCTCTTCAGGTGTTCCACCTCTTGCCTGATCACCTCTATATTTATAACACAACTTTTACTAGCACAGCCACAAAGTGCCGCTGCTAACAGTCACAGATGCTAACGGACTTAGCTAACTTACTCCCAACAGATAGCAAGCTGCAAAGTTACCAACTACTTGCAATGTCAGATTGTGACAAAACCATTTTATATAATTTAGTAAACAGTTTGAGTCAAGAGGTTTGTTTTTACAGCTTAGTATTTAAAACAAAGCATGGAGTTACAATCACACATACCTACTCTGAAACCATGACGCATCAAATGCGAGGAGCTGCTGACGTCCTATACATGTATTTACCACCACCCACCACAAGGGGGCGACCAAACTAGACAAATAAAAGGAGACTTAAATACATGTACAATTGTAAATAGGCTAAAACAGTTTATCCAAACAACAAAAACATCAGTAACAAGTAACATAAAAACTTTATTGCAACAAAAGTAAAATACTTGTAAAAATAAAGGTGGATTTTGACACAATTCAAAATTCAATAACAACCCTGTTACATTAACTTCAAGTTTCAATCAAAAGCTCAGTATTCACTGAAGGAATGAATATCAGTGCAGACTTTATATCTCAGATCATCTTGTGCTGAAATGACAGAGACTTGTAGCTGTTTGGGGAAAACCTTGTAAATTGCATTATGCACAAGCCAATGCAGTCTTGTGAAAGTTGCGAGTTGTGATCACACTCAGTGAACATGTTGAGAATCAGTCTCAGCCACTACCTCATCACATTTTAGCTCAGCGTCTGTAAAACTGACCAAGTTGTAGTCATTTCTTTTTTTTTTAGCTACGTTTGCTTAGCTGTGGTGGCCATCTTGAATTGGGGTGATTCCAAAAATTAATCATTTGTAGCTGTACATGCAATAATTGTTTTATGGGAGTTTCACGGAAATTTGTTCTGTGGATCATGAGATATTTTGCTAAGAAATGGTCACTGTTGGCAGCAACAGTTAATGCCAAAGTTTTTAGTAAAAATTCCACACATAGTGTAGTGCTCTGTGTGTATGCTGTGGTAATGCTCAGCCACTACCACATCAAATCTTTGCTCAATTTCTGTAAAGCTGACTGAGTTATGGGCATTTTTGTGTTTCCTTAGGTTGGATAGTTGTGGCAGCCATCTTGAAAATGTATCTCAGTTTTAGATGTAGAAGAAATGTTTACTTTCTGAGAGTTTCATTAAAATCTGGCCACTGGTTTATCAGACTTATTTTGCTAACACTGCAAGAAAAGACAGAAAACATTATCACCCTTGCCTGTGGCAGTGGGTTATATGTTCCCCGTTTTATTTCCATCTACCTTTATCATCTAATCAAACATCCGGTTGTAACTTGGAGTAAAAGCTGTTTGACTTCCCATTGGTCCAAATGAGCTTTATTTTAGGTTGCCTTCAGCCACTAAACACTTTTCACTCTCTGCTTGGTTTTAATTAAAGAATGCATGAGCTTTTAAACCACATGTGCATTAAAGGGCAATTAATGGGGCTTTGTAAAAGCATCAACACCACTCTAGCCACTTGCAAGCATTATCAAAAGCCTTTCACTTTGCTATGGAATGAGGGGAATAAAAAAGGAGAGAGAGTGATGTGTGTGTGTCTGTCTGCATTTATGATAAGGAAAAACTAAATGTAAAATGGCTGGGAAACAAGAAAAAGCAATTATTTTTTTCCTTTGGTATCCAGTTCACCCACTCCATATCTGTCAATTTCTCTGTTGGCACTCTGTAAGTAACAATATTGCACATTTGGGTATTGCCAGTAATCCCTGCCTAATTCTGTTCACAAGTACAGATATACTTTTGAGTACTATGTTCCCTGTCATTTGGTGCTCTGTAACTTCCTCTGGGAGGTAGGCCTACTATATGTGTATTATTTATTTATTTATTATTATTGCCAGGTACTTTTAAAAACAATGTTCATCTTTTCCCAGACTTCTTTCATTTCAGAGTCAGTTCTTTGATTCCACAGATAAATGTTAGTACCACTCCACGATAAGGGCTCCTTCATTATAACTTTTATTATTGCTTTATAATAAGATTTTTTGTCAGTTTTTAAACCATGATTTAATATGTATTAATCAGTTGTATAACACTATTCAACCACTGATCCACACTTACTATCTGTCAAGATCAAGTGATACAATTTATTTGCTTCACTAATAGTATATTTTCAATTTATTACCATTTTATCATGCATTTATAAATCTACCCTTATTTAAAGCAGTGCTGATATTTCCTTTATGCAGTTTTACTCTTGTTCAGAGATACAATCCCTATCACTGATCAGATAAAATTTGAATCTATTTGAATCACAGCTTTTCTTCAAAGCTGCAGTTGATACTAAATGAAATTCCTGCTATGATGTTAAAAAAAAGATTGATCAGAAGCTTGTTTGTTCTCTCAACAAATGGAAACAAACAGCACAAATAATCCTATTAGGAATATACAAAGAGCATAACAGTGACATGGTTGTCTTCTTCATGTTGGGGTGGCACAGTGGCACAGTTGATAGAACTGTTGCCTCTCAGTGAGAAGGTTGCTGGATCAAATCCCAGCTGGGGACCATTCTACATGGAGTTTGCGTGTTCTCTCTGAGCATGCATATGTTTTCTCTGGGTATTCCATTTCCTCCCACAGACAGGGCCGGATTAGCAACCCCAGGGCACCTGGGCACTGAATCTCACAGGGCCCCCCTCCTAACCTCACACCAATTGTATATATATAGTATTTGGAAGTCAACTTTATTGTCCAAACTGCAATATGTACAGGACATACACAGGGTTGAAATTATGTTACTCTCAGACCCCTTGTGCAACAATAAACATTAAAACATTTAATAAACATTAGCATAAAATGAAATAATAAAAGCATGAAACTGTCCTAAATTGTAATTATAGCAATATAAAAATAAAAAAGTATATCTATAAATATGAAGGTCCTGACATTGACATGTATAGTAAACTGACAAAGCAGCGTTTGAAGTGAATGTACACAGTATATTTATGAAGTCCTTGATATTGGTATAGAGGTAAAATGACATATGCAACGAGGCTAGTAAAATATATATATATAAACAGTAGTGTAATATATTTATATATAATGCAGTAATCCAGGCAAAAGGAGCCCCAACTAAGTATTGAGTGGTGTACATGCTCATACTTTTCAGTTGGCCAACATTTCTAAAAATCACTTTTTTATTGGTCTTAAGTAATATTTTAATTTTCTGAGATACTGAATTTGGGGTTTTCATTAGCTGTCAGTTATAATCATCAACATTAAAATAAGTAAACATTTGAAATATATTAGTGTGTGTATTATGAATAAATATAACATACAAGTTTCAATTTTTGAATGGAATTACAGAAATAAATCAACTTTTTTCTATCATCTAGTTTTATGACCAGCACTTGTATTAGCTGGCACAATCACAACAATTTGTATTGACCTACTCACGTCACAGAAAGCACAACTAACCCATTGCTGTGTGTGAGAAAATAGGTTTTGTCTCATTTTGGAGCTGTTAGATTAACAACACATCCTAATCTCTCGACATTACAGGAAAAAAAGGCTTGACTTGAACAAACTCAATACATAAATATGAATATCTGATGAGCTGTATTGTTTTAGCTGATTAAAAGTAATATAAATTAAAGGGGCGGCTGTGACTGAGTGGTTAGAGCAGTTGTCCTCCAATGCAAGAGTTGGGGGTTTGAATCTACCAGCAGTTACATGCCAAAGTGTCCCTGGGCAAGACACTGAACCCCTCATTGCCTCCCATTTGTGTACCATTGGTGTACGAATGTGATAAAGCTCTGATTAGTCTTTGTACAGATCTAGTAGAGTGATGCATGAATGGATAAATGAGGCACAGATTGTGTTGTAAAGAGCTTTGAGTGTCTTGATAAAAATAGAAAGGTGCTTTTTAAGTACAGTCCATAAATCTGAAAATGAAATTAAACTTCATGCACAAGCAATGTTTTTTTTTCCTCTCTTTTGTGATATCAGCAATAATTCCAAAACCATGTCAAACACAACAGGCCATGATGAGCTGCCTGTGTATTGATTATTTGATTAGCACTTTGCAATGTTAAAAAAAAAACACATTGATGCCGAATGGACCGGTCGCACAACAAACACATCAGACCTTTGACCATGCTTTTCTGTTGTTGCTTCAGTCTATGCAAGATTGGTTAAAGAAAAAAAAGTCCCATTCTCCTTTGATTGTCCTTTCCCGCCACAGACACACACACACACACACCTCAAACAAAAATGTCAATGTTCCCAAGGGGCATTGGCATCGAGTGAGACCTTTACTCAACTTGACATGGTAGATCATCAGGACTGACACAGTCACACAGGGAGGCGCATGCACCTTTACAAAAACAGACCTTGCTTTTATTCCTCCCTTTGGGGCCTGACTTGTCGATAAGTTGAGCTGACAGTCCCCTCCTCACCTTGTCCTTCCTCTGCATCCTGTCCTTTCCCTCAACTCCTCTCCTCCTCTGACCTTTAAGCCCCCTACAACTCCACCTTTATTGTCCGATTTCTTGTCTTGGCTGTTCCTTATAGGAGAGGGTAATTTCAATATCACTGAGTTTTAAAACATAAAAAAACTTTATTGTAAAAGTTAATACAAAGTAAAAGCTCCTTTTTAACAGTAATTAAATCCTGATGGCTGTTTTTTCTTTAGGATAACCATTCACTTAAGCATATAAACAGTACTGAAGTCCAAATGAATAGTAGTTATTAGAAATGAAAATTCAAAGGCATGTTTATCGTTATGACTGACTGAACGGTTTAGTTGTGGGTTATGACTCTTTGGAAGCACCTATAAGATGGTAAAATGTATTTATCTAAAGGAAGTAAAAGCAGTAATAAGGTTTCTGACACACTGTCAGAGTCCACCTGCCCTTCTGTCCATTGCACTTTAGGGGTCATCGTCCTGAAGGGAGTTTTACATATATGGAGAAGCAGCTTTTTGTTGTTACTATAGTACTAAACCTCCTAATGTATCCAGGTCATAATGATATTGTTGATTCATACTGTTGACTTGGCTAAACAGTAATATATGTAGAGATGAGAGGATTGTTGAAGGCACAGACTCACCAAGTTGTATGTAAAAAAGAAAAGTTAAAAAATGCTAGATCAAAAGTTGACAATGTTTTTTTTTTTTTTGTTCTTCGATCTTTTGTCTTCTCCGTGGCATTAATGGAACTGCTCAGGAGGAAATGCAGCAGCCATTTTGCAACAGCTCAGAATCCATTGGCAAGAGAAGTGATAAATGATGTTGGCCCCACAGGGTGATAAATTAGGAAGATCCCACACTCTGCTTCCAGAAAGAGTCATTGCACCAATCCTGTTGTTCCAACAATGTTTCGTACAATGTTCTTAATCATCAAGGGTCCAGTTTAAGGTTGTTTTGTTGTTACGACTTTTAAATGAAAAGATATCTCAATGACAATTTAGGATTCTGTTAAAAAAGCCTTTTGTTCGTTGCAGTGACCAAACTGCATTATGAAACCCACACATGTTGTGCTTCATTGCACTAATTAACAAGCGGTACACCAATGTGCCTCATCCCTGAGGGATTTTTTTAGTGATTTTATTTTTTTTTGTCATTTTCAAGATGAGTTTATCAAGCTTTTTTTTCTGGACTGGAATTGAACAGACAATGCAAATAAACCTTAAATGCTTTTGGTCTAAGATGTTAAAGTGTTGTACTGTGTATAAGAATAGATGTGGGATTTCTATTATTATTATTTTATTTTACGTAGCTTTTCCAAGGCTGTACAGACTGCTATAAGCTAGCAAATGTGCGTGGGGGTGGTGCAGTTTTAGCCACAACCAGGTGCAATGGTGCAGCCATGGGGTGGCCAGTGGTGGTCTTAGCCATCAGAGCTTATCTTTGGCCACTCTGATACTTTTATGCAACATAAAAAATAGAAAATGTAGTTTCCTCATATCTTTGAGGTGGCCAGTTTACAAGTACATGTATATTAATGGTGGTGGCCATCATGGATTTTGATGTGGCAACCCAATTTTTGAAAGGAACCTTTCGAATGCCCATGATAATTAAAGATGGCTCATTGCTTGTTTTTGAAGTTATTTACATCAAAATGTTTAATAATAATAATGTGTTCTGTGTTGTCATCATTGTGTCTTCCCATACAATGGCAAAAGTGGTTATCTGTGTTTGGACCATCCACCCTCAGGTGGGATGGTGGGTGGATGTTGGGGGCGCCCAGGGAGCAATTGGGGATGGGGTGTCCTGCTCAGAGGCACCACAGGACATTCAATGACTGGGGATCAAAAAATTTGAATAGAGTATATGCCATTTCTTGCATTCTGGTGTATTTTAACAGGTTTATAAACAGCTACGTTTACTTACGTAAGTAAATACTTGATTCAATAATTATTTTAGAGAGCCTGTCACAACAAGAAGTAGTGCTAAGCTAGCGACATGCAATACAGACACGCTAGCTAAGATGCTACAGACGTAGCGCTCTGCTTTACATTGCATAACCTAATAAACACTTTGCACAAAACCAGTTTAGTGTTAACGGATCATAACAAACAATGACTAAACTTATGCTTACATAAGTTGCAACATATATGCATATAAAACGCACAAAGCAAAGCACAACTAGCTTTAAGCATTAGTCTTTAATTTAACCATTTATCATACAATGTAATTATGACAGAAAATGGAGGATGCATCAGGATACCTGCAGTTACCTTCGTACAGATAAACATGCGGTCCTTCCTATTTATAACGGTTGTATTCAACTGATCATGAGGTCAACTGTGGAGTTTTATCATCTTTTATATTTTTCCAGACTTAGTTAAGGTTTTGGGAATGGAATCAACTGCATTCCACCCTTTAAAGCAGGAATATTCAACTAAACAGCTCCGGGGACCACAGTTACTGAAAGCAGCTCAGGGGCCAGACATCCAGCAATTAAAGTCATTATATAAATAAACCAAGTATTACAATGATCTGTTACCTTTTGAATTTGTTTATTTTGTTGCATTGAATCATAAATGCAATAAACAAAACC
>NC_056498.1:12783068-12801086 GCF_014905685.2 Nematolebias whitei
AGGGGTGCTGAGTTCAAATTTGTGGGTGCTTGAGCACTCCCAAAAAGAGGCTAAAATTGTCACTGTCATGGGAACATTATAAACTGATACACTTGTTCATATGTTTAATACTTTTTTTCATCTAATTGCTTTCTGAGTAATTTTAATTTTTTTATTTTTTATTTTGTTTAATGAAGAATAAAAATGGGCTTACCTTCATTGCATATTTTTTAATAGGATTTTTTTTTTAAAGCTTTTTGTCTTTTTTTTTTTTTCCATGATACCAAGGAGGGCCAAGGATCAATGCAAGGCTTGCACACGAGCATAACAAAGTAGACGAGTGTCCTTGAGCAAAGCAGAAAGCGCATTGATATGCCACAGTGATTGCAGCCCTGATCTCTTTGTACGCAGCATTTCTGACAGAAGCTGAAAATGCATCACGGAGAAATAGTTTAACTATGCATGTCAGCATTTTCTTTCCCTGGCATTAATCAAAAATTCAAGAATTTTAAAATAGTTTGGAAGTTAATGTCGCTGCAGCTGGTGCAGTCGACCTCTCCTAATGAATGTTGTCACTGCTGAATATGATTCCGGCTTCTCTTTGTCTGTCTAGCATTTTCTAAATGCTTTTATTTTTGTTGTTGATGTTGTTTTGCCTGACCGGCTAGAAATAAAGCAGAACATCTTCCCTCTTCTGCAGCCCCGCGCTCGGCTCCTCCTGAATTATTCATGACAAGGCTGCTGCCTGTAAATAGAGTCGCCCAGACCGCCCAGTCAGCTGGCGTGCAGAAACAGGACCAAAGGCAGGCCTGACAAAACATCCCCCTGTAGCAGCTTTTAAAAGCATAGGTGGGAGGGAAATGAGCAGGAAATGACACTGGGAATATAAATGCTGTTTCAGCATTAACCTTAGACACGTGGCTAACACCGGCTGAAAGAGCAAGAGCTGAAAGCTAAATTTGACCTCACTTACAAAAAAGTGGAATATGTGTTAACAGTGCAGCAGCTGAGGTGGTGAATAATGCAACTGCATTGTGCAGTTTGTGGTGGGCTTTGTCCTCATAATGCATTGTATTCTGTCAAGACTGGCTGGGATGTACAACATTTGTTAGTTATTGTCATTTTGAGATTTGTTGCTACTATTTTTATTGCTTCAAAATATTTCAAATTTCCACTTACTGCCATTTAAACAGAAGTGTTGAACATGAAGCCATTGAAATCAATTGAATATTAAATAAGAACTTCTCAATGCAGTCTCACCAAACCAGTGTCAGCAAAATATTTCACAAACCATTTAAACATTGTTAATTTAGCTTAGTTAATTCATCCATCATCTTTTACCCGCTTCTTCCTTTTTATGGATCGCAGGGGTCACTGGTGCCCATATCCAGCAGTCGCTGTGTGAGAGCCAGGGGACACCCTGGACAGGTCTCCAGTCCATCAGAGGGACACATAGAGACAAACAACCATTCACTCTCTCACTCACACCTAGGGACAATTTAGAGTTACCAATCAACAAGGAGGCATGGTGACGCAGAGGTTAGAGAAAGTGGGCATGTGATAGGATGATCGCCGGTTCAACTCCCAATATCGACAACATCAAAATGTGGGTGGGAAAGGTGACGCACCCACACCTGCCTCCACCTTCATTTTCCCCAGTCTGGGCCCTTGAGCAAAGCTCTTAACCCCCACCGTCTGCTCCCCTGGTGCCCTAGATAGCAGCTATCTGCTCCACACAGAGGGCTGTGGTAGCTCAGTGGTCTGTGGCTGTGTCAGGAAGGGCATCGGGTGTGAAAGTAATTGCAATGTCTTGGTGCGACTTAGTTCGCTGTGGTGACCCCTGAAGAAGGGAGCAGCCAAAAGAAGAAGAAGAAGCAGAAGAATCAGCCTAACATGCACGTTTTTGGTCTGTGGGAGGAAATCAGAGTACCTGGAGAAAACTCACACTTACAAGGAGAGAACATGCAAACTCTACCCAGAAAGGTCCCCTACCGGGATTTGATCCAGCGACCTTCTCGCTGATAGGCGGCAGCTCTACCGACTGCACAACCATGCTGCCCATATAACACAATAAATGTACAGATGGTATGGTGATCAGTAAACGTTGTCCATCTTAACAAATGAAGGTAGCTTTGCAATCTGTGTCACAGACTTGTATTCCTGAGGCTGCCGGTTCAAGCCCAGGTTGTGTCAGGAAGAGCATCCAGCGTGAAATAACTATCAACACTTTCATGTAACTTTGCTCTCTGTGGTAAATCATGTAGAAGGAGCAGCCACAAGAGAACATCTGTCTGAAAAACCTTGCAGACTGGGTTGAATCTGTCACAACCCCTTCTCTTAAATAGCAAGCTGGTGACAGTGAAAAGGAACGACTCCCTTTAAGCATTAAAACCCTGCAAAAGCATGCTCAGTAGAAGTCGCCATTCATCTTGACTGGCTGAGGTTTGCGAGCAAAGGAAAGAAACACAAAGAAACAGAAGGACCAGTCCAGGTGTTTTTTCTATGAGAAAAAAAAATACACAAGTTAATGACAGAGATAACTGCATGTTTAAACATGGAGAAAATACAGCAGCCGAAACGTGGCCAGTTTGTCCTCCAGCAGTCTAAGTTTATAGCAGCATAACTAAGGGATACCTCAAGAAACCTGTTTTCTTTTTTGAAATATTCTGTTTAAAAAATGAAAGTCTTAAGCCTAATCATAAAAGTAGACAGAGTGTCAGCCTCACGGACATAAAATGGAAGTTGGTTCCACAAGAGGGGAGTCTGATGACTGAAAGATCTCCCTCTCTTTCTAACTTTAGCAACTCTAGGATTAGCAAGTAAACCTGCAATTTGAGAGCAAAATGCTCCGTTTGGGAAACATAGAATATCACAATGTTTACAGCAAAGTTCAGTCAGGTCATCTGGATGGTTTCTTGTGTTGCTGAGACGTTTTGTCCTTCATCCAAAGGACCTCTTCAGTCTGAGGAGCCCACCAAACAAAGTCCCACAAACAGCTCACTCCCATAGTGAAAAAAAACAAAAACAGTTTGCTGGTGATAAGATGGCCTCCGGGCCTGCCCTCTCCCCCGTCAATTCCTCTGAGACAGCCATGCCAAACTGGTTCAAAACACCAAAGTCCATGTTCAATAATCCAGGTGAAAACCCAACATCAGTCAGATCATCTGGATGATTTCTATTGTTAATATTTGTGTTTTGTTTCTTTTCTTGTTGATTACAATGTTTAATATAAGATGATTGGTTGGGAAGAGCTTTGTATGTTAGAAGTAAGATTTCAGCAATTGTTCTGGATTTGACAGGTATACAATGAAGGGAGGCTAAAACTGCAGGGATATGATCTCCTGACTTTCACAACAGATAATGAAGAATGTCAGCAGTACAGGCTGGAAGTAATAATTACTCAGATCAGTTTGTCTGTGTCCTTTTGGGACTAGATATTTCTAATGTCCGTGACTTTGTGCAGATGGAAGGACTGGTAGCATTTTAAAGGTGGGGGTTAAAAGACATAACCTGATCAAAAATCACACCAAGGTTTGTTGTAACTGGAGGTGATGTCATCCAGAGAAAATGAAACACTGATGATTGCACTGTTTTATCTTTTAGATGTCAAAAAATTAATCCACGTTTTTTGGGTTTGTTAGATTTTTATATAACACCCACAGACTCTTCAGCATGCATGCAACCTCCGTACCGCTTTTCAGGTCTCTCTTGTAAATGAGTCCCCGAGGCTCAATGGGATTAACCTGTAAAAATAAAGGTTGAATGAACCATTGGGCTAAGCTGCCCTGTCAGGATGTTTTCTGTGCGTTACAACAGGATAATCTCTCTTCAGATATGACCTCTCAGCAATGACTCTTTACTTTTGACTTCCTGGAATGAGCAGCTTGTATATTTCAAATATCCTGCTACCTAAATAGAAAATTACATACAGTAGGTTTACCCAGAGATTCTACAGAGGTTTGAGAGGCACAAGATAAAAGTAAACATTGCCTCCCTTTCTCTTCTCTATTAGCCCTACAACCCACCCAATCCAGTGCAAACAGCCATCCCCACCCACGCCTCCGTCGGTTAAATTTAGCTGCCCTAATTCTTGTTGTCAACTCCCTGCGAATAGCTCATGCTTTATTTCCCTCTGACCTGAACATGTCTCTCCTTTTATTTCTTGGCAATAAACAGAAATACTTTGCGTAATCAGTGTAGTGTGTGTATGTGTGTTTAAATTTAATTAATAAACGCTGTAAAGTTGCCAATGGTATTAATCTTATTTGAATGTTAGTGGATAAGGGACAAGTAAACAGCAAACGTATTTAACACATTCAAAATGGAATAAATCTTGGAAAGTGCTCCTTTTTATCACCTGCGTGTCTGTATGTGTGCGTGTTACTGTCTGTCAGCAAAATAGTTCTTAAACCACTGATCAAATTTCAATAAAACCTACAAAATGGTACCAGTACATCTGCAACCAATAAACCTTTGGATACAACAGAGTTCAACATGACCCCCACAGCCAACCTAACACAGAAATGTCTGTAACTTGAACGGATATTTAGTTAAATGATGGTGTGGTTGTAGCTCAGACTGATATTAAATATACATTTTGAGCACTTTTTAGTATTTTTCAAGATGTTTGTTTAAGATAATATATTAGAAGCCAGCAGTACAGTGGCGCAACTGGTAGAGCTGCTGCCTCTCAGCGAGCAGGTCCCCTGTTCAAACCCCAGTCTGGGTGCCTTTCTGGGTAGAGTCTGCATGTTCTCTCCATGTATACGTGGGTTTTCTCTGGGTACTTTAGTTTGCTCCCACAGACCAAAAACATGAATGTTAGATTGATTGGTAACTCTAAATTGTCCCTAGGTGTGAGTGAGAGAGTGAACGGTTGTTTGTCACGTTTGTCTCTGTGTCCCTGTGATGGACTGGAGACCTGTCCAGGGTGTACCCCGCCCCTCGCACAGTGATTGCTGGACATGAGCACTGGCGACCCCTGTGACCCAAAATGTAAGAAGCGGGTAAAAGATAATGGATGGATGGATATTAGAAGCCAAACTTTTTGTTTAATTAATTGAAAAAAAAAAAAAAATCAGATTTTTTTATCTACTTCTACAATTCATTAGCAGTGGGAGTTAACCAATGACTGCCATCATAGGCATCACAACAATTACATCTGAAGGAGAAGTGTCCCCCTCACGTTAAAACATACTCACTTGGACCCCCACATTTACCATGAAATATTAGTTCACCCATTGCTGTTTCTATTGTTTTGTGAACATACCCATTCCACTTGATTAATAGGAGAATACTCAAACCACTAAAAGTCCACACCAGGTTTTCCTGGTAACCTACAACAACTCACCACACTGCATGTAGTATTTCTTCTAGGTCACAAGGCTTAGCAGGGCGCTTATCTCTTCGGCTGGGGGGGTGGGGGGGGGGGGGGGGACAGGGGAAGATATTTTTGTATTTCTAAGTGGCTTTAAGAATCTGTTGGACTCCTGGCAGGGACCAATGCAGACATGTTCCTGTTTTTAGTTTTCTACATTTGCCTGTTTTTTTAGCTGTTTTTGTTACTTTTTTAGCCATCCTATTTGTTAAAAAAAAAAAATATATATATATGACTTTTTATAACTGTTTATTGTTGCTGTTGTCCATTGTTGTCATCATTCTTTGTTGAAATCAGGTATCTCTTGTAAATGAGTCCTCACGGCTCAATGGGATTTACCTGTCTAAATAAAGGTTGAATGAATGAATATTTCTGTGTTGAGTGCTAGCTTAGCAGTATATTAGTGCCGGCCGTTATTGACCAGGGTTGGGGGGATTAGAATGTGAGAAAGAAGTGGCGAGCTACATCAGTAGCATCTTAGCTAGCGCATCTATTGCACGCCACCAGCTTAGTGCTAAGTTAGTGCCAGCAGGTCTCGACATGGAGTGAGGGGGTAGGCTAGAGCGTGTTCTATTCACACAAGGAGAGCTGTTGGTCAGATTATTTATTGTGCCGTGCTCTCTAAAATAGTTACTGAATCAAGTTTTTACTCATGTAGGTAAACATAGATGTTTAACAACATAATAAAATACACCAGAATGCAAGAAATGGCATCTACTGTATTCAAAAAATTCTGGGGGAGGAACCCCAGAACCCCCACCAGTCCCCCCCCCCCCCCCCCCAACACACACACATTACAAATGCTTCTGACACCAATGGCTGACACAGGCAAATGACCTAGAAAACAAACAAACAAACAAAAATGGTTATAATTCAGACAGTTTTACAGACAATGTGTAAAGATTTTGAGTAGATTAGCAGAGAGTCATTCACAATAAGTACTTGCAATATAGGATGTGACTTTGCATATTGCTTTTGTCAAGGTTTGACTAAAATGTCTACGATGTCATTTTGCATCATAGTACATCTAAAAACCTGACATTGACGGCAGCAGGCAATGTTTTCCTTCAGAAAGTGCTAGACTTTTAACTTTATTTAACTTTTTGAACATGCTGCTTTTCACTTCTTCTCTTCATGTGTGGCATGCGGTGGCTTTTGTAGATTTTTTTCTCACTGTGTTTTCTTTATGGAAAATCATAAAAACACTACAACTGGTGTCACTCGATAAGGAATAGATTTCTGCTTCCCTTCAATGATTTTCTGTTTTATTGTGAGCTTGACTTTCCAATAGAAGGTTTGCAGACTACAAAATTGGCCTATCTCCACCGCTCGCCACAAATGGAGCATGCATGAGTCGTCTGCATGCAGGCATTTA
This sequence comes from Nematolebias whitei, assembly GCF_014905685.2. Lineage (NCBI taxonomy): Eukaryota > Metazoa > Chordata > Actinopteri > Cyprinodontiformes > Rivulidae > Nematolebias > Nematolebias whitei. Next base: position 12,789,800 of record NC_056498.1, read on the forward strand.
AGTGTGTTTCGATCTGAAAGCCCATCAGTGTGAGGCTCCGCGGCGTGCACGTGTGCACACAAGCTTCCTTTATGCACGTCCACACACATACACACACAGAGGCGGCCTAATAAATACTGCCTCCCGTTTTTGTGTCATTCCACTCCCCGGAGAGAGGCCTCTATCGACAGACAGCGCAGCTTTAGCTGATCAATAGTTTCTTTCTCTGCCTCCTCCTCCTCCTGTGTGTGTCTCTCGTGGCCCCCACAGGTCCACACATATTATCAACTCTCGTCTCTGTCTCTGATCTGGGAGCTGAAACACTTTTGATCTCCAACATATAGCCAGAAATCATAAAAGCTCTCGGCTGTCTCGTTTGGTTTTATTTTCCATCAATTACGCACTCTAGAAGGTTGGGAGGGAGGTGGGGCGGTGCAATAGACTTTAGGCTGGTTCTTCAGCTAGTTTCGACAAATAAGCTGCTCCCTGACTCACCTCTGATTTGCACAGCTAGGGACCGTCAGCAGCACTATAATGTGCAGCGTGCAGGAGGCCAAAAGGTCACATAAAACCATTTAAGTCGAGCTAGATTGAATGTGATTGCTGTGCTTTGCAGCTTACTCTCTTATGAATAGTATAAACCTTGAAGCCCTTTAGTTACACTCATGCTTACATGCACTAAAAGATATGATGGCTCAGCTTAGTTCATCCATATTCAAAACAATGTGTTTGCCTTATCCCATAATTCATGTTGCCCCCGAGTGTGTTGAACTCTCAAGTGGCTCAGTCTAACCCATTAAAGCAGCTGAACTGACTTACTCTAAAAGTTGTTTTAATTATTAGGAATATAAAGCGACTGGTAATAATGAGGGAATGAGTATTTTAGTAGATCTAAACAGTCACTATGTTCAAGTGATCCTTCAGACGTTCTCAAGTTGGGATTTGCACAAAGAGTTTGAACAAATAGATAGTAGATAACATTTTGATTAACAGAAAAGAAACATTTTTTTCACAGGATAGGTAGATCAGGGCTAATGGGTCAAGACTAAAACAGGTGGCTGCCTTCTCCACATTTATTCTTCCTGCACAATAAAAAAATAGAGCCTCCTTTACCCCAAACTTTTCACACAGTTAACATAATCATGCACCCAAAAAGCAGAGCACCGCAATTTTTTTGCAAAAAATAAGCACTTTTGTAAAATGTAAATAAATCATTTTAAGCCAAGAAGAGAGAAACAAAAAAAAAAGAAAAACTTAAAATAAATTAAAGAAGTATCTCTCCACTTTTTGCTCACATGAATACAGAAAAAGTCCTCCCAACAAATCATCAAGCAGTTTGACACAAGAGCTAGTAGCTGCAGACTAATAAGATGTTTACCAGTCACACTAACCAGTAAACATGGAAGTCAAAACCAAATATACAGTAGACCCTCGCTACTTCGCGGTTTATTTTTCATGGACTCGCTCTATCACCGTTTTTCAAAGTAAGATTGGACATGACACACAATTGACTGATTGATGGATGAGTTGTACGATAGGCATGTAATTTTTATTTAAAATGAATTATTTAAAATTATTTAGCACCTGCTGCACCTGTGTGCACGTGCAGCCCACACTACAGAAAATCCCTCCTCATATCTCCGCTCTGCAGCGAAGAAGTGGGCGTGGTCAAGAAGGCTGGCAGGTGGCAGCGAGCAGCCGGATGCAGAGAGCTGAAATCATGACATTCTGTGCCCTTTTACAGAGTTTAGAAATATTGTTTAGAATATTGCAAGGTTTCACTTATTGCGGTTGTTCAGGGTATGGATCCCCATGCGATAAACGAGGGACTACTGTATGCCAGAGAAAAATGTAGTTATAATAACTTCAGTGGAGGGATGAAATAGGTGATGGGAATGAAAAAAGAAACAAGACTAGTTATCAGCTCTTATCTTTCCTGAGTTTAGCCATATGATTTTGTAAACCTTGTGTGTTGTGGGGAGTGGTGGCACAGAGGTTAGTGAAGGTGGGCCTGTGATCGGAAAGGCACCAGCTTGACTCCCTGTACCGACAACATCAAAATGTGGGTGGGATAAGTGAAGAACCCACACCTGTCTCCACCCTCATTTGCTGCACTCTGGGCCCTTGAGCGAGGCCCTTAACCCCCACCATTTGCTCTCCCAGTTGCCCTAGACAGCAGCTCTCTGCTCCACACAGAGGGCTGTGGTTGTGTCAGGAAGGAAATCCGGTGTAAAAACAATTGTCAAATCTTCGTGCGAGTTAGTTTGCTGTGGCAATCCCTGAAAGAGGGAGCAGCCAAAACAAAAGACACAATTACAAACATTGTGTGGTATATCCTTATTTGTATTGCAGTGTGGAAAGAAACTTGGTGTGTGTCAAATCTATTCCTGAACAAACATTACATATACGATACAAATATTTAGTGCTTACACATTTGGCTTGTTTTCAATTGTGCACATGTGTTTGTCCTCCCTACTGTATGTACTAACTATTTGGTTCACATAGTTGTGCAACTCTGGTCTCTGTCCAATAATTTCAATACAGTGATACACAGTTCCTACACAGTTGAGTCTTTAATCATGATATGATACAGTTCGATAAATTTTGGTTTAACAACATGGGATTTAATGCAATGCAGTACAAGAAAGCAATGGAATATTCCTGTGCCAGTTACTGAAACTCATTATTTGCTACCTTATAACAATTTGGGAAACTCTTGTTTTAAAATTGCAAAACACTTTGAAACCATATTCTCTATTGATACATTATATACAAAAATGAAGCTTAGTACAAAATGAACAAACCTGTCAACAGCAGATGTGTTTAATACTCAGTCATAGCTGTTGCAACAATTATATCTGAAGGGGAAATATCCCCCTCACCTTTAAAAAATACTCATTTGGACCACCCCACATTGACCATGAAATATTAGTTCACCCAGTGGTGTTTCTATTTCTTTGTGAATGAATCCATTCCACTTGATTAATAGGAGAATACTCAAACCATTAAAAGTCCACTCCGAGTTTTCTTGGTTACCTACAACAACTCACCATACCGCATGCAGCGTTTCTCCTGGATCACTTGGCTTGGCAGGGTGCTCATATCTGAGGGTTTTTTGGGAGCGAGGCAGGGGAAGAAGGGGGAGACACTTCTGTGTTGCGCGCTAGCTTAGCGCTACATTAGTGTCGGCAGTTGTTGACCTGGGGGGAAGGGGGTGAAGATGAGTGAGAGAAGTGGAGCACCATGGCTGTAGCATCTTAGCTAGTGATTCTGTATTGTGCACCGCTAGCTTAGTGCCACGGATGCGTGAGAGAAGCAGAGTGTGCTCTATTCACACAAGGAGAGATGTTGGTCAGGCTACTTCTTGTGTCATGCTCTTATAGTTATTGAATAAAGTGTTTATTTGTGTAGGTAAATGTAGATGTTTAACAACCCAATAAGGTACACCAGAATGCAGGAAATGGCTTCTACTTTATTCAAAATTTTCTGGGGGAGGCTCCCCAGACTCCTCTACCAGTGCCCCCCACCACCACCCCCACCCACCCCCACACACACTGATTACAAATGCTTCTGACGCCAATGCTCAGTAACTAAGATGTGTGCAGCAAAAAGTAATTTCTTTATTGTAATAAATAAAATGCTTCAATATTTGGGTAGGGATATTAGTTGATTAATGTGGTTTTAAGCACATTTTCAGAGTATTTGTTGTTATTTAAACCAGCACCACCGCAAGTTTTATCACAAATATGGGTGTCTAAAGAGAAAACTACACTACATGTCAACTTTTGTGTGCATGTTTTCTTGTGCATGTTTCATAGTGGATGCCTGTGTGTAGCAACAACAGTGCTGCTGACATAAAGAAACTGATTCAATTCAATTTATAAAAGGACGTACTATACCAATGCATCTAGATTAAATCTCAAACCTGCATCATTAAACATCCATGAATGGGTATTAATTGGTTAATCTTCATACTTCAAGTTTATAGGTGTGGTTAATTTTAATTTAAAAAGCTTTATTGAGATCTATATAATGACAATTTTAAAACCTTCATCATTTTCACATCTTGTAGACCTTAGAAAATTAGCACTGATTTAATGTGCATCTCATAGTCTTCACTGGTGGAATTTGTCATGAACCAAAGAAAGGAAAAAGTCTTACTTTTGATGCTAGTCCTCACTGTAAGTATGAAATATTAAGGTGGTTCTCAGCTCACAATGCCATCACCACCACTCTTCATAAATTCTGCTTCAAGATAAAAGACTGACCCCCTCCCGTTGGTTCCATACATCACCTCACCCATCAAATGGGTTCCCTTTTCTCCCTCACTTGTTCTGTCTGTATCTTACTCACCTTGGTCTTGTATTTTTTCCAGCTCTGGCTCAGTAGCAAATGAATTCCTGTCTCACATAAGCTCACACCTGTTTGCCTTTTCTTGGCCGACATCTGCACAGAAGTTACAAGATGTGATTACAGACCAAACACTTTGCCGTAACAAAAAGATACATTCAGAACAGATGTGATGTGAGGATCAACTGTAGATGTACAGTCGATGATTTCTTTATGGAAGTTTGATTAAAATCTGTGCAGTTGCTCATGATTTGTTTTGCCAATAAAGAAAAAAGACGAGCTTCAATAGGCAATGTTAAAGTTTTGAGTACTTGGTGTATGCTTTCTGACTAACTCACAGGTGCTACCACACACAGTTCAAGCACAGTATCTGTAAAACTGGGTGAAATTTAGCTGGTGTGTTCAGTAAATTCAGTTTTATATTACAGCCATTTTAAATTAAATTGGATTTAAACGTTAACCATTCGTATCTAAGTTCAAGTCCAAGTTCAAGAATTATTATCCCTAAGGGGCAATTTGTTTCACAGTTTGTAACACATAAAACATCCACACTAGACAAGACTGAGACATTATAACAGTACAGAAATCATCATTGTTCACTGAGAAGCCTGATCGCTACAGGGATGAATGAGTTTTTCAGTTTGTTTGTTTCACATCTGGGCAGCAGATACCTGTGTCCAGAAGGAAGCAACCTGAACTCATCATGGAGTGGGTGATCGGGATCTGCCAGAATCACCCTGGCCTGGTTCACTGACCTCTCCTTGTGTAGATTGGTAAACCATTTTGCTGGTGACAACCAGAACTAGCTGATCACATGCAAAAGGAGGACCATCAGCCTAACAACAATCGTTACTGCCCTCATGGCCACATGAATATCTAAAGATTATTTCCAGAAATTTTCATTAAAATAAGTTCATTTGTTTAGTCATATGTCCATATTCTATATGTCTATATTTGTCTATATGTTGATATTTTAGTCATTAAATCCAGGTTTCTCTTACAAATGAGTCCTTGTGGCTCAGTGGGACTAACCTGTTTAAATAAAGGTTGAATGAATATGATATTTTGCTAACTGACATTAAATAGTTAATGAACACGTTTTAAATAAATAATATGCACAATTTGTTAGAGCTCAGATTGTGTATGAAGTTAGACCACTCTTACTTTTCAGATCAATATCACTGAGTTTGACTGAGCTACAGCTTCGTTCAGTTTTTTTATTTTTTATTTTATTTTATTTTTTCCAGTGTTGTTTGGTTTTGACAGCCATCTTAAATTAGGTTGACTTCACTAGTATATTGACATCCTAGGACTACTTTCTGCTCATTTTAACAATGTCATCCAGTGCTTCGATCAATAAATATTTTGGCAACAAACACAAAAATACACACATACAAGCAGAAACTATTTAGTGCCTTTTTTTTTTTACTTATCTTCACTGCAGTGTATTCTAAAAGTTGTCATAACAAAACCCTAATAAAGAACGAGGTACCCTCTTCTGTCTCATCTTGATACATTCTGACATTTTAGAGGGAACTTTTCTTCTTGCTTTTAGTTTTTGAACACAGAGTTTGTCAAACATGATGGAATTAGAAAAATTACTTTCAAAAATGTCTTCAATGTTTAGAAGATCATGTGTCTGGGAAGCATCAGAGTCCCCCTTAGATAGAATATAATATTAAACTAATCAGATGTAAGGAATCTGAAGTTGGTTTCTACTGCATGTTATTTATGTATTTGTGACTCCATTAGTTGTACTCTCTCAAATAAATAACTTTTATAAATGCATTTGCTCACATCATGATGAAACCAATTGACTTCGTTCTCTGCCTTCAGTTCAGTGATGGAGTTAAATCCAAAGCAGTCTACTCCTCAGATAAATAATGTTAAATTATTATTTTCATATATGAATGTTTCTGTTCAGTGCCCTGAGATTATTTCTGTTGTGACTTGGTGCTGTATAAATGATCTGAACTGAATAGAATATGTAAACATATACTAAACATTCCTTTTAGACTAGGGGTGAGCAACATTTTTTTTGTTTTCCAGAGGGCCATCCATCCATCCATTATCTTTACCCGCTTATTCCATTTTGGGTCACGGGGGTCGCTGGTGCCCATGTCCAGCAGTCACTGTGCGAGGGGCGGGGTACACCCTGGAGGGGTCGCAAGACCATCACAGGGACACATAGAGACAAACGAGACAAACAACCATTCACTCTCTCACTCACACCTAGGGACAATTTAGAGTTACCAATCAGCCTAACATGCATGTTTTTGGTCTGTGGGAGGAAACCGGAGTACCCGGAGAAAGCCCACGCATGCACGGAGAGAACATGCAAACTCCACCCAGAAAGGCCCCTGGACCGGGGTTTGAACCAGGGACCTGCTCCCTGAGAGGCAGTAGCTCTACCAGTTGCGCCACCGTGCTGCCAAAATGCAGGTTTTCTTCAACTTATTTAAAAGTCTTTTTTTTATTATCTCCAGTTAAGGATATTGGGGGCCGGATATAGATTGTCCAAGGGCCACTTTTGGCCCTTGGACCATATATTGCCCATGTCTGTTTTACACAAATCATGTTTTTACAACATGTCAACACATGACATGTAAAATCAATTTTTCTCGTTAACATGAGTTTACAACTACCCCCCCCCCCCCCCCCCCACACACACACACACACACATATATAGTATATATTTGGGTATATTGTATATATATTTATTTTTTTCTTATTTTTTCGGCTGGTCCCTTCTTCAGTGGTTGTCACAGCAAACTAACTTGCATAAAGACTCGACAATTGTTTGTTTTTTTTACGCCGGATGCCCTTTCTGACGCAACCACAGACCACCGAGCTACCACAATCCTCTGTGTGGAGCAGAGAGCTGCCACCTAGGGCGCCCCCGGGAGAAGATGGTGGGGGTTAAGAGCCTTGCTCATGGGCCCAGAGTGGGGCAAATGAGGGTAGAGGCAGGTGTAGGTGTTTCACCTTTCCCACCCACATTTTGATGTTGTCAGTGCGAGGAGTTGATCCAGCGACCTTCCAATCACCGGGTCACCTTCTCTATCCTCTGCGCCACCACTCCCCCATATACATATAGTATATTTATATTTAAAAAAATGTTTCACATCATAGAAAACGTCTTTTCACCTGTGTAAACTTATAAAATGAGCCTAAGTGCATGTTTTGTTTTTGTTGTAGTGCTGTCATCATCTAGTGTTCAGCGTGTCTTAGGAAAACTTGGTCGTGCAACATTTGACTATGACAATGAATTTATTCGGAATATCTGAGCTTTTAATGTGTAATTTAAATTGTTAATCACTATAGATTTCACAAACGCTGCGGCGTGGTAGCATCTGTGATTTTATCAGCTGTTTGCATCACTGAAAAAAATAAATTATAATTGAGGTCAACAGTGATCCATAAACCCAGCTCTTTTTTTTTTTTCATAATTATTATTCTAAATGAAAATAACTTTGGTATATTATCAAGTTTTCACTGTGTAAAAATAAATCTGATAATAAGATTGAAGATGAAGATAAGAGCAGGAAAATCTTATTCCTAAAACATGAATGCATTTTGAAAGTTAGCTCTGCACAGATATATTAAAATAGAGGGAATAAGCACATTTAGAGCAGTGGATGTTTACAGCAAAACTCACATGCATACAGCTGCACACACCTGATCCCATTGCTTTTTCTGTATAAATATCATTTAACTTGAAATCAAGTCTTCAAGTCAACAAGCCAGCTTTAATTCCTCAACAAAAAAAAAAGTGTTTTACAGAAAGTGAGACTGAAGTTGATCACATAGTAAAAGTAAAAGCTGACCTATGATTTTATGATGTTTTTTTTTTTTAATGAAAATAAAGGACATTTATGTAATTACAGAAAACACACACTTACCTGAACTGAATAATAGAATCAAACCATTTATCACTGAATTGAAGATATGGAAGTGGATGTGACCCACTGGATGGGGGGTTAGTTTCTCTTCCTTATAACAATTACTAGACCTGTTCAATTGCCCTTTTTACATCTACTAAAGTGCATGCACAGTCAGTATTTTGTGATGATTTGTGGTGTGTATCACGCTTACTTTAGTTTCGTTAAAAGACACTTATGCTATACAATGCTCATCATATCTAACTCTGCTTCAGCTGCTCTGCAGTCATTCAGACATCAGCAACATGGCACATATTGCTCATAATGTAAAATACCATTAAAACTAATTAACAAATATGCTTGTATACAACAGTGAATGAAAAGGCATTTTAAAAAGGCATAGTTACTAAACTATTTGGGGTCTTGGTGCCTTACTTTATGCATGTGCATTGGTTCTGTGAAAATAGGCCAATAGATTGTTGAATAGAACAGGTGGCGCAGCTGCTCCCACATTTTTAATGGGGAGGTAGGGTTTACAAATCTGTCTATGGCTCCCCTATTTTTATTTAGTCTTACTTAAAATATGTTATCAATCTCAGCAATAAGACAAATGTGCATTATTTATTAATAATAAATTTACTTTATAAGTTAAGAAATAAAAAATGTACTACTAAAATGAATTGCTACATTTTACACACCCTTCCTCACCTTTGAGTTGGTTCAGTCCATTTCACACACATCAGCAGCCACTAGCTGGCTAGTTTGTTAGCGGGACAGCTTGTAACCGTGGAGATTAGAAAGTTAGCAAAGTGGATTTGTTAAGTGATATATATTTATATGAGATAAACATAATAAACTGATAATAAATTGATAACACTGTTGGAGCACAAGGCACTTTCATTTATCATGGGAATATGAGTGTATGCTGTACTTATCATGGAGCTCATTTACACGTCTGTGAGCTGATTTCTAGACTTTATTGTGTTCAACATGGTAAATGGGGAATGGTGGGGTGGAGGCTAGAGAAGGCAAACCTGTGATAGGAAGGTCGTCGGTTTGACTCCCTGGACCAACGACATTAAAATGTGGAAGAAACACCCACATCTGCCTCCACTCCACATTTTCCCCACCCTGGGCCCTTGAGCAAGGCCCCTAACCCCCTTTCCCAGGTGCCCTAGATAGCAGCTCTCTGCTCCACACAGAGGACTGTGGTAGCTTGGTGGTTTGTGGTTGTGTCAGGAAGAACATCTGGAGTCAAAACAATCACCAAGTCTTTGTGTGAGTTAGTTCACTGTGGTGACCCCTGAAGAAGGGAGCAGCTGAAAGAAGAAGAAACAAATCTGTTCAACCAAAACATAAAAACTTTGGAAATGTCATCTTCTCATTTATTACCCACTAAAACCTGCTGAGCTGTTTTGGTAACTCAATTGTTGGAAAGTTGTTGGGTCATGTGTTGGTTTGATGTGTCAGTTCTTCAATATCTGCCATTTTGAGCAAAAGTTGAGCAGATGACTAACCCTCTGCTTTAACGTTATCTTTTGTATTTTTTGCAATTCAGCCTTTATTTATACGTATTAGTCCCATTGAGCCACGAGGACTCATTTACAAGAACTCGTTTTCTAAAGGTTAGATGATTAAAATAACCTGTATAACTTTAGTTTGCACAAGTATGACTTTCTGAACTGACAGTATTATTAGATGGTGCCAGTTAGCATCAGCTAGCACCGATCTGAAGTGTAATGACCTACCACAGCATTGTTTGGCAGTTATTTTTTTACTACCGGTAAACTTTTAGCAACTTTAATTCAACAAATTACTGAAGTTAACACAAATCTTGTAAGGTTAAAAGAATGCAGCATGCTGGGTCAAACTGATAACTCCACCCAGTTGATGCAAAACCATCAACAGTTAGCTCGGTACAAATTTGACCAAATTATTTACAACACAGTGGATTTAGGTGTGTATCAATAGTTTGCAACAGTTTGTTTAATAAGAAACTAAATGAATAAATAAATGGGTACTGTATACAGCCTTGAGGTGCCGTGTACTTCAAGGTTCAGTCTTAGGTCCCACCCTCTTTACAATCTACATACTGTAGGTAATATAGGTCAGAGCATCCCTGATGCATACTTACATTTCTATGCTGATGATACAGTTGTTTATTGTTGAGCTAAAACAGCTGCTATGGTTTTCCAGCTTTTGCAATCTGCTTTTGACTTAATCCAGTCAGATTTGTTCCGTCTCAAACTTGTCCTAAAGGCTGACAAAAACAAAGGGATGTTTTTTTCAAACAGGAAGTCGGTCCCAGCATTTCTATACAAATATTTCTATATCTATAGACTAATCATGAATGTAATACTCCCTACCACATTGCGCACATGCATATTGTCTTTTTCCAAATGTGTGTATGTTTTGTGCTTCTTTTTTTATGATTTCATGTGTTTTTTTTTTCCTGTATAATTAGAAAATGCTACTAGATGCCTCCAATTTTCCCCTGGGATTAATAAAGTATCTATCTATCTAGGTGTTAAAATAGTAACATTTATTTTAAACATACTGTAGCTGAAATTAAAATAGTAATTAAATGTATTTTGGAGTTTTAAATCTGTGCCTAATGCAGATCTAAAGAAATATGAATTCTACATCAGTAAATTCCACCTAACCTGCAAGTTGTTTCAAATTTAGCCCAGTAGCTTTTTTTAGACGCAGATAAACATTCTTAAATCATACCTCTGTCTCTCCTCCACAAACAGAATATTAATTTTACATCAGAGAATGTGTTTGTTGTTGTTGTTGATTTTTCGGGGGAAGAAAAAAAAAACCCTCTTTGTAGGATGTTTTTCATGGTGTCGCATTAGCGGAGGTGACAGGTAGCAGACAGACGGAGAAACAAACAGAGGAGGAATGATGAGAAAGTGTGAGGCAGATGAGAGCTACTGCAGAAACAGGAAGATTGTTTCTTCACTTCCTGCGGTCTCAGGAGAATGAACCAGCAGCAGGAAAAATGAGCATGAAACAGCAGATCGAGTCCACACACACACACACACACACACACACACACACACACACACACACAC
>NC_056498.1:12801096-12803029 GCF_014905685.2 Nematolebias whitei
ACACACACACACACACACACACACACACACACACACACACACACACATATAGAGAGAGGGAGAGGACTAGATAACAAGAAGATATCGCTCTAAAACTCTTTCCAGCTTTTTTCTGATTCATCTCCCCCAAACATCCTTTCTCCATCTTGCTCTTGTCTGTCCTCCTTTGCTTTTCTCTAACTCTTACTTTATCGACTCTTTCTTCTTCCCTTGTGCTTTCTCTCCCGAGTCGCCCCATTGCTCTCGTGTCTGCTTCTATGACTCATTTTTACCTTTAAAAAACCCATTTCCCTTTTCATGAGCTCTTTTTATTTCCAGCACCCGTATGTGCATGTTCAGTTTGTTGTGTTAGCAAAACATTCCATAAACCAGTGGATAAAATTAAAATAAACTTTTGGAACATACTCATTAAATGAACAGTTGAATAACTTTTAGAGTTATCCACTATGGGGCCGAGATGGTATAGAGGCAGGGCAGCTGGCTTGGGACCCAAAAGTCCCAGGTTCGATCCCCAGTCACTGCACATCACGTGGCGTCTCTGGGCAGCACGCCTCATCCCCAAAATGCCCCCCGGGCGCTTTCAATAGCTGCCCACTGCACCACCTGGTGGTGGATGGGTTAACTGCAGAGACTAATTTCGCCATTGTATGGAAACATACAGTGCTGACATTGTGATAACATTATTATTATTATTTAAGATGGTTGTCCTCGCTAAGCAAATGTCATAAATTAAGAAATGGCTACATCTCAGCTGCCTTTTCAGAAATAGAGCTAAAATGTGTCATGTAGTAGCTGAAATCATTCACAACATACTGTGAGCGTTAACTGATCATGTGTGATTTGAGAGATTAAAAAAAAAAAAAACATTTAGCCATTAACTATTGATGATTCTTACCAAAATATCTCATCAACTACTGAACAGATTTATTTTTTTTTAAAAACTAATCCGAGTATGTACATCAACAACTGTAGAGATGGCTCTATCTTTGCTCAAGACAACAAAGTCCATGCTCAATAATCCAGGTATACAATCCAACATTTTTCAGTCAGGTCATCTGGACAGTTTCTTTTTTTTTTTTTTTTGTGCTGAAATGTTTCGCCTTTGATCCAGAAGGCTTCATCAGTCAAGGGAACACACAACAAAACTGATTCTTCCCCCAACAGCTTACTCCAAAGTGGAACAAACCAGTTTTGTTTGTGATGAGATGGTCTCTTTGGTCTCCTTTATTGCTGTCCCTCTTCCTTGTTGACAGTTATGTCAAACTGGTTGAAAACAACAAAGTTGACACGTTGATACACATCTTTATACTCTATAAAGGTTTAATAATAATAATAATGATAATAAATAACTTTTGGAGTTCACACATTGGAAATTGGAATTCAAAAATGCAAGAATGGGTTCATCAGTTTGACGGACACCCTGATGGACTTGCAAATTATCCAGGGCGTCCCCCGCCTCTTGCACAGTGATGTTGAACATGGGCACCAGTGACCCCCATGACCCAAAAAGAAAGTAGCAGGCAAATGATAATGGATGGATGAATGGAGATAACATGTGGTGTGGTTGTTGCTGTGAGTCATTCCCAACCCAAACTTTGAGCACAAACACATCATACATAATTTCACAATGCGACATGATCACCTTATTTATAAGAGTTAACCAAATAACTATAACATCCCTCGTCAGCGTATGATGATTTCAGTCTAAAGCTCTGGCATGACCGGCATCAAGCGATATGCAGTCCTTGTAGAAATGATAAGCCTTGTCATGTCTCATGTATTTATTATAATTTTCCTTTACAAAGCACTTTCTTTTTTGTCATCTGCTCTCAGAAACGATTCCTCAATTTGTTCATTTTGCCTTGTTTGCCTACACATTCATACATTAACAGAGACACACACCCAAACAGAGCTCCATGCATCCGATTCAACA
>NC_056498.1:12803039-12804618 GCF_014905685.2 Nematolebias whitei
ACAAATCTCTCAGGCTTTGAACCCTGTCTGTACTTGACTTTCCCACATACAGTAAAGCAGCTGTGTGTGTGTGTGTGTGTGTGGGGGGGGGGGGGGGGGTGTCACAGAAACTTTCAGATAGAACACTAAATAGAGAAGAGAACGTGATAAATTATACATATTTGTGTACATTTGTATATCGTCTGACACCTTGCATACCAAAGTATTTTATATATTTTTTTTTTTTTTTTAATTTAGGGTGAAATCATAAATGAATCAGTTTCAGATGGACATCCAATGATTACGTTCAGAGTTTCATTAACATCCACCCAGTGGTTCACAAGTTGTTTTGTCAACCCAGAGACAGTGTCGGCTTCAGCAGTTAATGGCAAAGCTTGAAAACAACAACATTGCACTACATGTAGCGCTAGAAGTATGTGTTGTGAATGACTCTCAGCTACTACCATACACTATTTTAACTCAGCATCTAATCAAATTGACCATATGAAGCCATTTTATCTACATGTGGACTAATGTAAATGTGCTGTGGTGGCCATCTTGATTTAGGGTGACTCCAAAAGTAATATTTTGTATATGTACATCCAATTATTAGTTTTCAAGAGTTTTAATTAATTTGTCCATTTGTATATGACTTGTTTTTTTTCAATAGCAAACAGACCATTTTGACTGCACCCCCAATGTCAAAATCTAGGCAGAGATTTTATACGATGCATCTCTCTCAGAGTTTCTGTTGAAGATTATATTCAGCCACTACCAGACAAAACTGTCTGTAAGTTAGGCTTTTTACAACTTGGTGCATTACTGCCACCTTGCGGTATTGCTAGCGACACTAGCGAATATAATGCCTCCGCTTATTTAAACGACTGTCGCATCAACTTTTTAAATTTAATGAGTACAGTAGTCCTTCGTTTATCATGGTTGATCCGCACCCCGAAGCCCTGCAATAAGTGAAAAACCGTAAAGTAGGAATAGCAGTACAAGTAGTAAGCAGTAGTTTATTTTAGTATACATATACACGTGTGTGTATACGTCAATATATATATATATATATATATATATATATATATATATATATATATATTAGGGCATTAACAGAGTACTCGAGTAATCTACACATCGATTGCTAGGACATCTATCGAGGTTAAAAATGTTACGTCAAGTATACGTAGTGACGTCATAATATGTGACCACCGTATGACCGTAGGGGGTGGGGTTGCACTGTTGCAGGTCACAGAGTACGATGTAACACCGGGTCCAATCCACCAGAACCAGTTTCGGTTTAAGTTTCGTTTTTGACGTGCTGCACGTTTCTTCACGTTTGCAGTTTAATAATAACAAACTAATAGTTTAGTTTTTCCTGTGACTTATTTGCAGTATGATAAATGGTAGAAGAATAATATACGCTCCCTATGTTTTTTTGGTCTTTTTTTTTTTTTGTAAATATTTACCTTTTTTTGCAGCTTTATTTATTTATTTATTTTTGTATCTTGAGATCTATGACGTCATCAAATACTCGAGTTCTACTTGGGTTTTATTATGTTAATGTCGAGTTTAAAAATTATATACTCGTTCAACCCCT
>NC_056498.1:12805018-12807591 GCF_014905685.2 Nematolebias whitei
ATATATATATATATATATATATATATATATATATATATATATATACATACATATATATTTATAAATGAAGGCATTTTAAACCCTTCCTTATAAATGCTAAACGTTCTAAAAGAGCACAGAATGTCATGCTCTTTGCTCTCTGCCACCTGCCAGTGCTCTCGACCACGCCCACTTCTCTGCTGCAGGGCGGAGATATGACACGCTGCAGGAGGAAGTGTCCCTTCCATTTGTGGGCTGCACACGCGGCACATAGGTGCAGCAGGTGTTAAATAATTTCAAATAATTTATCTGAAATAAAAATTTCATACCGATCCTGCGGCTCATCCATCAGTCAGCCAGTTGTGTATCATGTCCAATCTTACTTTGAAAAACTGTAATAGAGCGAGTCCGCGACAAACGAACCGCAAAGTAGTGAAGGACTATTGTATTCAAATTTTTGAAATTTACTGCCTGTCACTTTTGTGGACTAAAAAACATGGAAACATTCCCCTGACACCTCTTGTTAATATATACAAAGTAATTGGGGGAATGGTGGTGCAGAGGTTAGAGAAGCTGGTCCTGTGATCAGAAGGTGGCCGGTTTGACTCCACAGACTGACAACATCAAAATATTTTGTTGGAAAAGGTGAAACGCCCACACCTGCCTCCAGGCCAAGATGGTGTAGAGGTAGGACAGCCGACTTGGGTCCAAAAGGTCGCTGACTCAACTCCCCGCCACAGCCAAATTTTGCAATATCCACATGTCATGGTGTCCTTGAGCAAAGACATCTAATCCCTAACTGCTCCCCAGGTGCCTAAATAGCTGCCCTCTGTCCCACCTGGGTGTATCTCATGTGTGATGGGTTAAATGCAGATAACTAATTTTATAATTGTTTGTTCCCATACATTGATGACAACATATACCACTTTACCCTCATTTGCCCAACTCCGGGCCCTTGAGCAAGACCCTTAACCCCCCACTATTTGCCCCCCAAAAACAGGTCTGTCTTGAAAATGAGTCCTCGTGACTCAATGAGACTGTCCATATGAAAAACGGTTAAATAAGAAATTGAGGTAAAATTTTAAATAAAAGAAAAAAAAAGTAATAATTCTGCGCACCTCTTAACAACAAAATTAGATTAGCGAATTATGTGGTTTGAATGCCATTGACAAGAATGTAATCATCAATTAGTCAAGTGTACTATAGATGGAATACATATAAGTAATTATACACAGCAAAGTTCTAAATTGTTTATTCTATCCTACTCATTAAGATAATTATTCACTTGCACTGAGTTTGTTCCTGACTCCAGGTCAAATGATGCTTAATTCTTGGTTGTCTTTTACTATTATCAATATCCACTGCAACTTTACCCACAGCTAAAAGACCTTTTTGTGTTGTTCACTGGTTTATTCATCTTTTTTTGTTACACAATTTAATTTTCAGCATATACACTCATAATTGCTTCTTCGTAAGGTTTATTTGTGCATGATAATAAAGCCTACAGGCAGCAGGGTACTTTGAAAAAAGGTTTTAAATGAATAATGTTACATCTAAATGAAAGTGCTAGCCATTGGCTGAAATAAGAGGTCTGTTTGTGTTTGCTTGTGTGCTGACTCATGTTTGTGCTCTAAGTCACTGTGGGGATAATTATTTAAAAAGACAAAAACAACAAGAAACTGGCTGGAAAAATAGAGGGATGTTGGGCGCATGCAAAGGAAATTGGGATGTAGACAGCCTCGTGGAAAGGATGAATTGTATAATTAAAAAAGTAGCCATTGCATATTGATTGGCTCGATCCGGAGAAAGGATTGTGGAGGAATGTCATGGGAGTACAATGGTCCCCAGGCAAAATGTGAGAACGAAAGGGTAAAGGGGCAGGGATAATGAGCTTTTACAGATGGAAAATGCTGCCTGTTTAACACACCGTTTGCTCTTGCTTTGGTGGAGATGTGCAGGAAATAAAATGTCACATGGTGCAGCTGTGGTCAGAAGTTTACATTTGTTCATCATGAACATGGTGTCACATTATTTCAGACTTTTAAACTGGTTGTACAGCATACAACTTTACTTGTTGACTTGTTTTAACAATTGCCCTTAAAAAAACCCCCCAAAAAAACCTAGTAGATTCCAATCTCAATAATACAGCATGGACAAAAACAAGGATATGAGGTTTAGTTTTATATTACATATTGATGGTTGGAACACCCAAGTGTGTCCAGTCCTAATTGTTGAATTGAGGTGAAGGTGAAGCATGTGGTTTTGTTTGTTAGTTGGTTTGTTTGGTAGATTGGTTGGTTGGTTGGTTTGTTATGTCGGTTGGTTGTTTATTTGTATGTTTGGTTGGTGTGGTTGGCTTGTTGGTTGGTTGGTTTGTTAGGCTGATTGGTTTTGTTGGTTCGGTTAATTGGTTGGTTGGTTGGTTTGATAGGTTGGTGTGTTGGTTTGCTGGTTCTTTGTTTGTTTGTATATTTGGTTGGTTTGTTAGGTTGGCTAGTTTGGTTGGCTGGTTTGATGGGTTGGTTGGTTGGTTGGCTGGTTTGTTAATTGGTTGGTTGGTTGGTTGGTTCCTTGTGTGCTTGTTTGGCATTTTG
>NC_056498.1:12807601-12843953 GCF_014905685.2 Nematolebias whitei
TTGGTTGGTTGGTTGGTTGGTTCCTTGTGTGCTTGTTTGGCATTTTGGTTGGTTGGTTTGTTAAGTTGGTTGGTTGGCTTGATAGGTTGGTTGGTTGGCTGGTTGGTTGGTTAGATGGTTGGTTGGTGTGTTGGTTGATTTGGTTTGGTGGGTTGATGATTGGTTGGTTGGTTTGTTTGGTTGGTTGGTTGGGAGGGTTGGTTTGTTAGGTTGGTTTGTTGGTTATTCCATTCAGTTTTCTATCTTTACAACAGCTGGTAAAGTGTTCTTGTGTTTCAAAGCTTTATCTTCACCCTTGTAAACATTTATTCTAGCCATTGTGGCCAGACAGCCCAAACTTTGTTTAGTCTGACCATTTTTCCAGAAGGCATTTACTTTGTCCATGAGGGCAGCTAGAGGGCAGTCAAGAGTCCCTGTAAATGTGTACCTTTTGGAGCAGTTGCTTGTTTCTTGACCACCACCCTCCCGGTTCATGATTATATAAAAATGGTTTCACTATGGACAATGAACCAGTTTTTTCAGTAATTTCCAGTTTATGGCAGACTTCAGCCTTGGTGTTTTCTGGGTTGTTCCTGAACAACCCTAAAACAACCCCCTTCCATCTGAGAATGATAGCGGAGTATTAGACAATCAGATGAGTGCTGTCAAACCATCCATCCATCCATCCATCCATTATCTTTACCCGTTTATTCCATTTTGGGTCACGGGGGTCGCTGGTGCCCATGTCCAGCAATCACTGTGCGAGGGGCGGGGTACACCCTGGACGGGTCGCAAGTCCATCACAGGGACACATAGAGACAAACAAGACAAACAACCATTCACTCTCTCACTCACACCTAGGGACAATTTAGAGTTACCAATCAGCCTAACATGCATGTTTTTGGTCTGTGGGAGGAAACCGGAGTACCCGGAGAAAACCCACGCATGCACGGAGAGAACATGCAAACTCCACCCAGAAGGCACCTGGGTTTGAACCAGGGACCTGTTCGTTGAGAGGCAGCAGCTCTACCAGTTGTGCCACCCTGCTGCCCTGCTGTCAAACCAATCATTGTTATTATGTCAAAGAAAAAGATCCAACTCCAGTCATTTATGATAAATAAGAATACATTAATAGACCTTGGACATCTTAAGTTAGAGACATTCTAGAACCTTCAGCACCTTTATAAAAATAGGTTAATATGAGTATATTTGAGCTTGTATGTATAACAATGTCTGTGTGGATGGGAGAAAATTTACAGTAAATTTAAACTTGCACATCCATTGTTTGGCTTTAAAAAAATATTTCAGTTATTTCTTGATGTGTTTAATCATTTCACCCTGGAAAAGAAAGAGACAAAGTTAATAATTTTAAAGCCCAAATTAATGATATTTATGCACATGATGAGTGGATGGAAACATCTGACCACAACTGTGTTGGTTGTTTAATGCAAATCAATGCAAATGCAAGATTTTATGTTTTTGTATTATACATTTACAGATATAAATATTTTATGTGTCAAATATAAAACTCCACATGCACAGAATAGCAACCAAACAAAGTTTATTAATCAGATCTAACTTGGGAATAAAATAAGCATTTTATTTTTTCTTCCCCATTTTTGGATTACGCACTGCCATGGAAGCTTAAAAAAAAAGTGTTTGCCCTCGGGGAGGGAAACTAGTAGTGGAGAGAGAAAGAGAAAACAGTGGTCTGTTGTTCAGGACAGGGTTGCTGGTCCTCTCAGTAGGTTTGAAGTGTGTCTGTTGACTCATAGACCTACAGCACTAACACTCATGCATGGAGTACAGAACAAAGAGGGAGAGCTATTGACAGAAGAAGAGAAAAAAAAAACACTATGTTCTTTTTATCATACACTTTTATGGCTTTATATTCAGGCACTACAACAACAAAGTGGTCTACCTAAAGCAAGATAATTATGTTTTCTGGATGTTAAAACCCAAGTAGCTGCCTTGATTAAAAGCTTTTTTTTTAGCTAAGTACTAAGATCTATAGCACATGTAACATATTGAAGTTTCCTTTTTATTAGTACATCAAAGAACATAATTTTGTATTTAGTATTGACAGTATGTTATTTTATGTTTGCTTAATGACATTTTCTGCTCTGTCTAATAAAACATTTTAAGCATAAATTTATAAATTTGGACAATAAAAAGCAACATCAACATTATGTAGGGATATACTTAGATAAAGAGGTCTGGTCATCTTGTTAACTGATGTGCCATAAAAATAGTGAATGCGAGTTGACCTTGATCAAATTAATAATGGTGAGTTCTTGGCATTGTTACTGTAGTGAACTAGGCCTCCGACATTAATCTGTCTCTGAAGACCTTCAGGGGACAGGAACTGCTATTTCATTGATTTGAATCCAGAAATACAAATTATCTCATCAAGAGATTATTTAATTGTATCCTGAATTAATCAATTGAAAGAACACTCTTCTTTTTACATTATCATTACTATTTTAAGATATCTTGATAATCAAAAGTGTGTTTAGTTCATACCATTTCTAAATGTAGAAGTGAACCACTCATTTAAATCAACTGTGAAACAGTATTAATGATTTTTTAAACCTCATTAGACTTTGATCATACAGTTAAATGCCTATTTACGAAGTAAGTGTGCATTTAGTCTTCTGTCTGAATGAGGGTAGTGGACCTGATGTCGGTCGAAAGTCAGAGACAAGTTATTAGGACGAAGTGTCTTGTTTTTAAAACTCTCAGACAGTAAATAAGAACTGCTGGCACTTGCTTCCTCTCATTTCTTAAAAACATTTTTCCATCTGTACTTACCGTTTTTAAACATTCCTGCTGTCTCCTGACTTCTAGTGACCCTCTGACATCACTAGAACTACATCCCTGCTGGTTGTTTCAACCAATCAGGAAGTACCACATAACAGGAAGTGGATACCCCTTTAAAAGGCAACACTTCTTGGAACTATTCAGTCAGTCTTCTTCAAAGTCTTCACAAGTCTTAATCTTGCAGTCTTGCTGGAACTTTCAGTCGAAGATGAGACTCAACTAAGTAGCGGATGGATTTGACCATGTGCCAAGGGTCTCTCCAGTCCAGCATAGTCACAGCCTGCCTCGGCTGTGACTCAACGCGAGCATTAAAAGCTCAACTTCTAAGGAAGCTTATTCGGTTGAACCGAGTACTTCGTCACGATTTCTGATGACCCCCAGCTACTCTAACCGGAGACGCTGAAAAGGGAGCGTACCAATGGACTTCTTTTCCGGAGTGGATACATCCTCTGCTAAGGTAAAAAAAAGTCGCTGCACGTCCTGAAGTGTACCGGAGGGCTGAGCTGGATGTCGGAGGAAGGGTGCAATGTTCTGGTTCAACACATAACTCCACATCTAAACTTCCTCCTTAAATCTATTCCTCCTCTCTTAAACTTCTCTAATAGCCAGTAAATCAAGCTAGATGCCTTCAGAGATGAATCAGTCTCAGTCAGTAATGTCCTGTTGTCTTGTTAGTAAAGCGTGCCAAGTTTATTAATCAGAAACAGATCAGCAAATCAATGTGTACATGTTTTGATGTTAAATTTTGATTCTGTTAAATAAATGACCACATTTATTCTGATGGGTCAAAGATAAAATGGTGTCTCGTCACTGATTAAACACTCCACTCACAAGTTATCTTGGTCACATAACAGAAATTTAACTCGAAAAATAAATAATCTGTTGTAATTAAACAATTAATATTCTTTGTGCTTGAACTAGCTTTAAGAATAATTAATTAGTAGTGTGTCCACAGCAAAGCTGTCCTGACATACTACATTGCAATCTCCCTCACTCATATAAAAACACAAAACCCATTCAATTAAGTCAAGGTATGTTATTCAATTTTAGGACTAACGTTAAAATGTAGGTAAACCGTATCTTAGATTTGTACAGTAAACTAAAGCCCAAAAACCTTGTTGATACTAAGTGTTATTCCTTTTCTTCAGGAGATTTATTCTTTTTTTTTTTTAACCCAACCGGAGACGTTATCATCCATTACCACAGGGATATAATGCTAAGGCTCACGCTGTCACAGGAAGGGATGTCTTTCCTTCAGGACTATGTCTCGTCCAGCAACGTGGTTGCCTCATCATTCCGGGGCATTTTTGAGGGTGTTCAGTGGACTTTCTCCATTTCAGCTGACTGAGCCCCATCCAAGGTGGAAAAGGACCGGAGCATGGCTTCCTGCTGATTCTTTGGGCTGGCTTGGAGCCAACTTCTCAGCCAATAACCATGACAGTTCTCTCCACTGAAAACCCTCCCTTCGGTGTCAGCTTCTCCTGATACTAGAATGGGGGAGTTTCCTATGCAAATTGTATCCAATCAGTGCAGCTTACCAACAGTGGGTGTAAAAACAAGCTGAACAAATTAATTTAATCATATAACTCTACCTTTCAAAGTTTAGAGGGAAACAATGACTTCTTTGTTTACATGATAACACTATTTCTTAACAGATGTACATTTAGATTTTCATACAACATAACCAAACGACAGAAGTTCTATTTGAAGCTCTGTCTAGCTGAACCACTTCCTCTATGGTCGTGGTAACCACATCACTTGCTGTCCTGAGGCTATAGCAACGTTCTGTTTAAATGTAGACTTCTTTGGAGATGAAAAGTCTACCTTTCTCAGGAAGGAGGGTTGATTACCTTGCAAGAGGTAAATCTTATGAGGAGTCATCTTGTCTGACCCAGGAGGGGAATGATTAGCACAGAGGGTTAATTGCCATACAGTCAGTTCTCTGAGGCTTGAATCAGGATGCTGAGTCACCCTGATTTGTCCTTATGAGTCACAGAACACTACAATTGCATGAATATGTATTTCATGTGCCAATCGATTTCCATACAATAGTTTCCACTGTGCAGAATAAGGTTTTACAGATTGTATGACAACAAACTGTCACCACCTTTAGATCAAGCTTTTTTTTTTTTTTAATCCAGCATTGACAGATGGCCCTCCACCTTTCAGAGTAAGCAAGAGAGCAAGTGCTGGGTTACTTTCATGCATATATGTTTAAGTTGGCTAAGTTTGTCCTCTTGTTCTCTGAAAGGTATGGCCTATGTAGGAGATGTTTGGTGATGGTGTTAAGTTATATTTTACCTTCGCATAAAACTGTTCTTTTGCAGTGGTCTCTGCAATGCATAACCAGAGTTGCTGTCACTTAGAAATCCAGTACATGGGTTGACAGTTGACTTCATACAGTCTCAAACATGAACTCTGCTAAGCTCAGTTGAGTGCACCCTTGCTCCAGTGTCCTCTGAGTCACTGTTTTAGCTAGTCTTTGCTGAATTTATCTGCATAATCCGTCTGCATTTGCTTATTCAACACAGAAATGAAATAAAATAAAATAAAATAAATAAAAGAGATTGGGGGTGGAAGCAGCAATCAGGGAAGAAAAAAAAAAAAAAACAACAACTGCAAAGTAGTAGCAAAGAGACAGGACATTAAAATGCATGACTGCCCTTGCCAGGCTTGATAAAGATTACAGTAGACCGGCATCACATCTTATCACATATTCATTCAAAAGTACTGTATTCAACAGGCAGTGGTTTTTAGGACTGTATTCAACCACCCTCACTGTAGAGATGTGTGTATATGAGACATATGTGTGTGGGCCTGACCTTACTGCAGGCCTCTTCATGTTTCTGTGTTCATTGCTTTCACCTTTTGGCTAAAACCAAGTTCAATTAAACTCACTTCAATTCAGTTTATTTATATAGCGCCAAATCACAACAAAGTTGTCTCAGGGCACTTTACAGGAACATTCACATACATAAAAGCCAATTAGCAAAGTTCTTTATCTAAGGAATCCAGCAGACAAGTGGAATCTTGGCTTCATCACAGTCTCCCATCCTGAGCAAGCACAGTGGCAACAGTGGAAAGGAAAAACTCCCTTTTAAAAGGAAGAAACCTCCAGCAGAACCAGGCTCAGAACAAGTGGCCATCTGCTTTGACCGGCTGGTTTGAGAGGACAGGAAGGAGAGACAGATGAACATAGAATGGTAGGTCCAGGTATAGGTCCAGGTGTATCTGAAAGACAAAAATGTTAAGGATAGAAAAAATAATTACAAATACAAAACAGGTTGAGCAGAGTAAGTAAAGACAGTAGTGGAGTGAAAATTATGGTCAGTTTGTCCTCCAGCAGTCTAAGCCTATAGCAGCATAACTAAGGGACAGCTCAGAAAACCCAAGCCGACCCTAACTATAGGATTTAGGAAAAATGAAAGTCTTAAGCCTCGTTTTAAAACTGGATAATGTGTCAGCCTCACGGACAGAGATTGGAAGTTGGTTCCACAAGAGAGGAGCCTGATAACTGAACAATCTTGCTCCCATTCTGTTTTTGTAAATTCTAGGAACCACAAGTAAACCTGTAGCATGAGAGTGAAGTGCTCTGTTAGGAAAATATGTAACAATAAGATCTGTAATACAAGATGGACCCAGGTTGTTGAGAGCAGGGAGCATTGGAGAGAAGCTAAAACTGGAGAAATACATATGATCTCTACTACTTACTCCAGTTAAGACTCTGGCAGCAGCATTTTGGATCAACTGAAGACGTTTTAAAGAAGTTTTTGGACATCCAGATTATAAACCATTGCAATAGTCCAGTCTAGACGTGACAAATGCATGGACCAGTTTTTCTGCATCTTTTTTAGATAAGATGTTTCTAATTTTAGTGATATTACGCAGGTGGAAGAAGGCAGTTCTAGTTTTTTTTTTACTGTGGGGGATAAAAGACATGTCCTGATCAAAAATAACACCAAGATTTTTAACATTAGAGCTGGAGGACATATTAATGTCATCTAAGGAGGGAGAAAGACTGAACATTCATTCCTAAGGTGCTCAGGTCCAAAAACCAAAACCTCAGTCTTGTCTGTGTTCAACAGGAGAAAATTAAGGGTCATCAGGTTTTTATGTCTTTAAGACATGCTTGTAGTCTGAGTAGCTGACCGGATTCATTGGGTTTAATGGAAAAATATAATTGTGTGTCATCAGCATAACAATGAAAATTTATCTCATGCTGTTTATTAATTTTTCCTAATGGAAGCATATATAAAGTAAAGAGTATTGGCCAAAGCACTGAGCCCTGAGGAACTCCATGACTAACTTTGGTGTATGAAGAATATTTATTATTTACATTTACAAACTGGAATCTATCAGATAGCTATTATTTAAACCATTTTCGAGCTGTTCCTGTAATCCCAATATCATATTCAAGCCTCTGTAATAAAATATTGTGATCAACCATTTCAATTGCAGCACTGAGGTCTAACAGGACCAGTGTAGACACAAGTCCATTGTCTGAGGCCATGAAAATATCATTAGTGACTTCTACTAGTGCTGTTTCTGTGCTATGATAAGCTCTAAACCCTGACTGAAACTCTTCAAACAGATTATTTCTTTGAAGATGTTCACGCAACTGACCTG
Organism: Nematolebias whitei; assembly: GCF_014905685.2. Classification (NCBI taxonomy): domain Eukaryota; kingdom Metazoa; phylum Chordata; class Actinopteri; order Cyprinodontiformes; family Rivulidae; genus Nematolebias; species Nematolebias whitei. The sequence goes on from NC_056498.1 coordinate 12,815,027, forward strand.
CAACTATTTTCTCTAGAATTTTTGAGATGCAAGTTAGATTAGAGATAGTTGTATAGTTGGCCAGATTTTCAGAATCAAGGTCAGACTTCTTAAGTAAAGGTTTAATTACAGCAACCTTACAGCGTTGTGGTACATAACCATTCATTAAAGACAAATTAAGTAGATCCAAAATGCGGACATTAATTAGGGGAAATACCTCTTTAAACAGTCTGGTTGGGATGGGATCTAGCAGGTATGTGGATGGTTTGGATGAGATTATTATTTTTGACAATTCAGAGAGCTCAAACTGACAAAAACTGTCCAAACATAAATCAGGCTCTAGTGAAATTATTAAAGTTGCCTCATTTGACAGGGGACTAGAGATAGTAGAAGGAAGGATGGTTTGAATTTTCCCTCTAATTGAAATAATTTTATTTATAAAGAATCTCATGAAGTCATCACTACTTATAGTTGTAGGGATACATGGTTCAACAGAAATGGGACTTTTAATTAGTCTAGCAATAGTGCTAAACAGAAACCTAGGGTTATTTTTATTCTCCTCTATTAAAAATGAGTAATATAAAGTTCTAGCTTTACAGAGAGCTTTATTATATGTTAACAGACTATCTTCCCAAGTTAAATAAAATTCTTCAACATTAGTAGAGTGCCATTTTTTCTCCTGGTTTCTAGATGCCTGCTTTAAAGTACATAACTCAGAATTGAGCCAAGGAGCCAGTTTCATCTGATTGATTACTTTCTTTTTCATTGGAGCAATTTTATCAAGTGAAGTTTGCATTGAAGTTGTAAGATGATCAACTAGATGATTTAAGTCACTGTTATCTGATGCATTACTCTGCAAGACAGGAAAACATTGATGGAAGAGATTGTTTAAATTTGGTTACAGCATTTTCTGATTAACACCTGCTGAGATGAAATTTACTCTCAGTGACTGTGTAGTCATTTTAATGTAAACTCAAAGGTTATTAAAAAATGGTCGGAAAGAAAAGGATTTTGAGGATCTATTACCAAGTCCGGGCAGCACGGTAGCGCAACTGGTAGAGCTGCTGCCTCTCAGCGAGCAGGTCCTTGGTTCAAACCCCGGTCCAGGGGCCTTTCTTGGTGGAGTTTGCATGCTCTCTCCGTGCATGCGTGGGTTTTCTTCGGGTGATCCGGTTTACTCACAGACCAAAAACATGCATGTTAGGCTGATTGGTAACTCTAAATTGTCCCTAGGTGGGAGTGAGAGAGTGAATGTTTTTATGTCTCGTTGGTCTCTATGTGAAATGGACCTAGTGTTCCCTTGCCCGGACGTGGGTCACCGGGGCCCCACTCTGGAGCCAGGCCTGGAGGTGGGGCACGCGGGCGAGCGCCTGGTGGCCGGGCTTTTACCCATGGAGCTCGGCCGGGCACAGCCCGAAGAGGAGACGTGGGTCCCCCTTCCCATGGGCTCACCACCTGTGGGAGGGGCCAAAGGGGTCGGGTGCAATGTGGGATGGGTGGTGGCCGAGGGTGGGGACCCTGTCGGTCTGATCCTCGGCTACAGAAGCTGGCTATTGGGACGTGGAATGTCACCTCACTGGTGGGGAAGGAGCCTGAGCTGGTGTGTGAGGCTGAGAGGTTCCGGCTAGAAATAGTCGGACTCACCTCTACGCATGGCTCAGGCTCTGGAACCAGTTTCCTTGAGAGGGGCTGGACACTCTTCCACTCTGGAGTTGCCCCTGGTGAGAGGCGCCGAGCAGGCGTGGGCGTACTTATTGCCCCCCAACTTGGTACCTGTGTATTGGGGTTCACCCCGGTGAATGAGAGGGTGGCCTCCCTCCGCCTACATGTGGGGGGACGGGTTCTGACTGTCGTTTGTGCTTATGCACCAAACGGCAGTTCAGATTATCCACCCTTTCTGGAGTCCTTGGAGGGGGTACTGGAAAGTGCACCTTCTGGGGACTCCCTTGTTCTGCTGGGGGACTTCAAAGCTCATGTGGGCAATGACAGTGAGACCTGGAGGGGTGTGGTTGGGAGGAACGACCCCCCTGATCTGAACCAGAGTGGTGTTCTGTTGTTGGACTTCTGTGCTCGTCATGGATTGTCAATAACGCACACCTTGTTCAAGCATAAGGGTGTCCATATGTGCTCTTGGCACTAGGACACCCTAGGCTGCAGTTCGATGATCGTCTTTGTCATCGTCTCATCTGATCTGCGGCCACATGTCTCGGACACTCCGGTGAAGAGAGGGGCGGAGCTGTCAACTGATCACTACCTGGTGGTGAGTTGGCTCCGATGGTGGGGGAGGATGCCGGTCAGACCTGGCAGACCCAAACGTATTGTGAGGGTTTGCTGGGAACATCTGGCAGAGTCTCCTGTGAGACGGAGTTTCAACTCCCACCTCCGGGAGAACTTTGAACATGTTCCGAGGGAGGTGGGGGACATTGAGTCTGAGTGGACCATGTTTCGTGCCTCTATTGTCGAGGCGGCTTACCAAAGCTGTGGCCACAAGGTTGTCGGTGCCTGTCGCGGCGGCAACCCTCGAACCCGATGGTGGACACCGTCGGTGAGGGATGCTGTCAGGCTGAAGAAGGAGTCCTATCGGGCCTTTTTGGCCTGTGGGACCCCGGAAGCAGCTGATGGGTACCGGCAGTCCAAGCGACATGTGGCTCGGGTGGTTGCTGAGGCAAAAACTCGGGCTTGGGAGGAGTTCGGAGAGGCCATGGAGAACGACTTCCGCACGGCTTCGAGACGATTCTGGTCCACCATCCGGCGTTTCAGGGGGGGAAAGCGGTACGCCATGAACACTGTTTATAGTGGGAGTGGTGTGCTGCTGGCCTCAACTCGGGATGTTGTGGGTCGGTGGGCGGAATACTTTGAAGACCTCCTCAATCCCACCGGCACGTCTTCTACTGAGGAAGCAGAGCCTGGGGACTCTGGGTCGGACCCTCCAATCTCTGGTGCTGAGGTCACCGAGGGGGTTAAAAAGCTCCTCGGTGGCAGAGCCCCAGGGGTGGATGAGATTCGCCCAGAGTTCCTTAAGGCTCTGGATGTTGTAGGGTTGTGTTGGCTTACGCGACTCTGCAATATTGCGTGGACATCCGGGGAAGTTCCCCTGGATTGGCAGACCGGGGTGGTGGTCCCCCTATTCAAAAAGGGGGGCCGTAGAGTGTGTTCCAACTACAGGGGAATCACGCTCTTAAGCCTCCCTGGTAAGGTCTATTCGGGGGTTCTGGAGAGGAGGGTCCGTCGGATAGTCGAACCTCGGATTCATTAGGAACAGTGCGGTTTTCATCCTGGCCGTGGAACACTGGACCAGCTCTACACTATCAGCAGGGTCCTGGAAGGTGCTTGGGAGTTTGCCCAACCAGTCTACATGTGCTTTGTGGACTTGGAGAAGGCGTTCGACCGCGTCCCTCGGGGGACCCTGTGGGGGGTACTCTGGGAGTATGGGGTACCGGGCCCTTTGATACGGGCTGTTAGGTCCCTGTATGACCGTGTCAGAGCCTGGTCCGCATCGCCGGCAGTAAGTCGGGCTTGTTCCCGGTGAGAGTTGGACTCTGGGTCCAAAATATAGTTTGGTTCAATTGTCTGTTGTCTTTTAGATGAACGACTTGAGATTGGGTGTTTGGTTTCCCCATAAATGTTTTTGGAGTCTATGACGAGACTCATCAAAAGAATTAGCTATCCCCCCGAATAGAATCGTTCGAGTAGGTTCGGCTTAAACGTTGTGAGATCAGTGTAGATTATGGTACTTAAGGTAGCATTAATCTACATTGACTTCACCGTCACCCAGCCGGCCTGAGGTCCCGGCTGCTCGGGGTCTGCTGGAGGACCGCTAATGGGAGCTAGCCTCTGTGGTTCCGCGCTGTCTAAGGGGACCTGGCTAGCTACTGTTTTTTCTACAGCGCGGAGCCGAGCTTCCAGTTCAGACAGCCTCTCCTCCAAAGCTACCATAAGACTACATTTGTTACATGTATCATTACCACTAAAGGAGGCAGAGGAGTAACTAAACATCTGACATACGGAGCAAGTGAAAACAGAGGAAGCAGGGAGAGAAGCAGCAGCCATGCTAAGCTAACGCTAGCAAGAGCTAGCAGAGCTAGCAGAGCCAAATACACCAATAAAAGCCGAGAAGTGTTGAAAGATAAGAGGTGTTTTAAGCACTCTCCAACAGTAGAAAACAACTGTATTAAGTGTGTTTGTGAACTAGAATGAAAAACTGTGCACAAGACAGTATATCATCCACTATTCATCACAAAGTTATCAAGTGTGCTACAAAAATATGAATTAAACAAAGAAACATTGTTCCCTGTTCATTGTTTAAACAGTCAGTCACATATGGTGACGGTCTAATTAGTACTGACCGCAGCAGCGTTTATTTTTCTTTGCAGAAAAGTAATGTCAGACAAACACTGCATTTCATTGAGGATGACAAATATAACGTTACTAACATGGATATACAGTATATTTACTGCTACATTAGATTTATTGTTTTGGATAAAGTTGTACAAGGCAATAGCCTATGCTAGGTTATCTAAATGTTAGCTTGATAACTTGAAAGATACATTGCTAATGATAAGCGGGATGGAGGATTGAAGATAATTTATTGGGGTCCAATTTTAGAAAACACAACATCCCTTTTCACTGCTTTGCTGATGATACTCAGTTATATCTTCCGATTGAGTCAGACAGGGTCACTTCACTGGATTCACTCTTGAACTGTCTAAATGGCATTAAAGTCTGGTTAAAACTAAATTTTCTGAATCTAAATGAAAATAAAACGGAAGTCATCAGCTTTGGTAAATGTAATACCCTTAATGTGCTTGGCCCCTTGGCTTCATACAGCCACTCCAATGTCAGGAATCTGGGAGTTATTTTTGATAGTGCTTTTAAATTTGACAAACAGATAAATACAGTTGTGAAATCCAGTTTCTTCCAGCTAAGACTCATTGCCAAGGTGAAGTCTTGTCTCCCTTTCAGAGACCTTGAAAAGGTGATTCATGCTTTTATTACATCTCGTTTGGACTACTGTAATTCATTGTATGTTGGTTTAGACAAATCATCTTTGCATTGTTTACAATCTGTCCAGAACGCATCAGCTCGTCTTTTAACAGCAACTAAAAAACATGAACACATAACCCCTGTCCTGGCTTCTCTCCACTGGCTTCCTGTCCACTTCCGAATTGATTTTAAGATTTTATTGCTTGTTTTTAAAGTCTTAAAAGGTCTGACCCCGTCATATTTATGTGATCTCATTAACATCTAAACTCCAGTAAGAGCACTCCGGTCTACCAACCAGTTCCTCTTAGATGTCCCTAGATCCAAACTGAAATCCAGAGGTGATCGGGCTTTTGCGGTTGCTGCTCCAAAACTGTGGAACAGTTTACCTGAGAATTTAAAGACCGCTCAGACTGTTGAGACTTTTAAATCTTTGCCCAAGACTCATCTGTATTCCTTGGCATTTCATCCATGCAGAGTCTGAGAACAAGTTGAGCTGATTTTATTGTTGTTATGTGTTGTTTTTATTGTCAACTTATGTTTTTGAGTGGCACTAGATGCATTTTTACTCTTTTTTTTAATTTTTTAATCTGTCTTAACTGTAAAGCACTTTGGTCAGCTTTTGTTGTTTTTATGTGCTATATAAATAAATTGACATTGACATTGACATTGACAAGACAGATAAATCCAGAAAACAGAGAAGACTCGAGCAAACAATTCACTCGAGCTACCGACAGACAAACAGTAATTGACACAATACGTCTCACCACGAACGTGCAACGTCAGCCCCAAGTCAAGTGTGTGAAGAGTTCACCTCACACCTGGCCTGTTCAAAGAGCGAAATCCTTGAAAGTCATTCCCAAACATATTTATTTCTATTTTATTCCCACCTCATTTTTTACCATTTTAAAGCATACTTTGTTCCCTGTCTCTTAGCCTGCAGTGTGCAGTACCTGGATGGAATTCTTAATGTAGGATCTCTTGATAGGAATCTGTACTCACAAAGAAAAGTGTACCAGTGAGTGAGGTCCAGACCCAACTGACACTGCAATCTACCCCAGAACATCATTTTTGCTAATAAACTCCTACTGTAAGTCCTGGTGACAGCATGCTATTTCCCAAAAGCCTTCCTCATTATTTTATTGTCAGACTTTTGTTTGAGATAAATTCTAGTCAAGTCTCAGTGAGACCGTCCACAGTGCCATTCTTCAAGCCACATGGATGTAACGTGACTAGAACCTGCCCCAGTACTGATTCACCAAAACCATACAGGTGCAGGTGTTTATACATTCCTTAGCTAGGCTCTGAGAGTTTGAGGATTTTTAAAATAGGTATTCTAGTCTCTAATGGTATAAGGCTGTTCCATTACCTCTTTCATGGCCTGGCATTCTTGTTCCCTGAGGCTTCTGCGATTTTGATACAACTTCTGTCCTAAAAAGTCTTGTTTTTTTTAATTAATTTAATATCTCAAGTGTTCCTCTAAGATTTCAGTGCTTTAATACAATTTCAGTAGTACAACGTTTAATATCAATCACATCAACAAATACATAAACTTCTGAAATTATACATTTCCACAACTTCTAGAATGTTATTGCCACCTAAAATAATATTGGTTAATGCTTAAATGTCAGTCATTCCCACAACAAGCTTGAGTATAACTAAGCACAGTTTGCATAAAGCACAAAACATGGGTCAAATGTCTTTCATTGTTAATCTCAGTACTGACACACAAATCATCTGTAATTACTTCATCACATCCTTGGGCTGCAGTATTTATTTACTCTCACACATACTGACCGTTTCAGCACTGTGGCTGTCTCAATTGGTGGCTCAGAAGCAGCAGATTTATGTTAACCTTTCAAACCCTTATATAAATCACAACAAGGTGAGAATAAAGTATCTGAGGTACTTTTTTTTTTAAATGAATGAGGCTTTAGTCTCTATAGGGAATGTTGAATACATGTGAACATTCATTCAAGATTGCATATACATTCTTTGAAATCCAGATGTCACATTTATATTTGTGTAAATTATATGATTGAGCGTTGATATATATATATATTTAAATTTGATTAATTCTTCAAAGTCATTTACAAAAATAGTTAATGCATTTCACTCATTGGAGACTCAAAATAGTAAGAAAATAGGTGAATTATTAATTGCAGTTGCACCAAATTGAATGTTTATGAGCAACCAGGGAGATATGTGGTTGTGCTTTAAAAAAATTTGTTGTTTATGCACAATTTGCAAAACTGTATTTTAGTCATATTCACACTATTTAATTTCCAACCTCTGCCTACATGAGACCTACTTTGGCCTGCATTCTGTCTAATTGGTAATTTGTAGTTTACTCTACTTGAACCTTTTGAAATTAAAAAAAGGCAGATTTGGGCCAAGTTCTTATTAATATTATTTATGATCAGCATTGATTTTAGACCAATACATTCAAATGTGTATCTGTCACATGAAGAGCTCCTAGGCAGGTGTCAGGACGTAGCTGTAATACATTAGAATTTATGGAAACTAAATTGAGAATAGTTCCATAAGTTTGAGATGTCTTAAAATCATGTCTATAATAATAATTATATGACTATTGGTAAGTCACACAATTTATTGGAACATATTCAGCGTTAAAACTAGAGCCCGACCGATATGGAAATTTTGGCTATTGCCGATATCGATATTGGGAGAAGAAGGCACTGCCGATAACCAATTTAATGGCTGAACATTTTTGAGCCTTGTCCACCTCCAAGAATCTAAGTAAACAGCAAGTGGAGCGGGGCTTGTTTATTTAGCACAGCTGTTAGCAACCATGAAGCTAAGCTAATCAGATACACACTATACTAGACCCAAAGTAGGTTTACAAGCGGTACACTGGTCATAAAAACGGTCTTCTTAACGTGCGTTCACATTTTCTATCCACTATTCATCACAAAGTTATCAAGTGTGTTACAAAAATATAAATTAAACAAAGAAACATCCTTCCCTGTTCATTGTTTAAACAGTCAGTCACATATGGTGACGGTCTAATTAGTACTGACCGCAGCAGCGTTCATTTTTCTTTGCAGAAAAGTAAAGATTTCAGACAAACACTGCATTTCATTGAGGATGACAAATATAACGTTACTAACATGGATATACAGTATATTTACTGCTACATTAGATTTATTGTTCTGGATAAAGTTGTACAAGGCAATAGCCTATGCTAGGTTTTCTAAATGTTAGCTTGATAACTTGAAAGATACATTGCTAATGATAAGCGGGATGGAGGATTGAAGATAATTTATTAATTGATTTATTTTACAGATCACTTAAAATAAACTTACTTTGCTCTGTTCAGCAAAATATTTCACATCGTATTGCTCCCTGCTTTGACTGTGATGAACATCAAAGTGAAACTTAAGTGAACGGCTTCAAGTTTAAATTAGTGTTCATGTGCCCTCTGCAGGATACATTGTATAATCACAGCTGTTTTGCAGAATTTTAGGGATGAAGATTAGAAGTGCTTATATCAGCACATAATGGGACAATTATCACTGATACCGATATGCCCCCAAATGTCTATAATGGCCTAAATTATTGGCACTACTGATATATCAGTCAGGCTCTAGTTAAAACAATCAATTTGTGAGCCCCATGTGAGTCATGCAAGAAAACTGATAATCTAATTGAACATTTCAAGACATTTTGGAGACTGACCACCAAGTGAGATACTATCTTTATTACCCCTAAACTAGTCATAGTTGGCCACAGAATGTGTTCCTAATGAAAACAGTCTGAAGCATGAAGGTATAACTGTGTTAAGGGGGAAAAAATTACAGAGCTATGCTTGGAACCTGACATTTTAACTTGATAAATAATAACAAGTAGGTAGCTGTCTCCAACTGGCTCTTGCCCTTTTACAATGGCACCCAAGCAGCCATAAAGCCAGAGCCAAGTTCATCTGAGCACAAATATCAGAGCAAGAGGCAGGGGAAATAAACGAGTTGAAATGCCTCCCTGCAGTCTGCCTTTTACCTCTTTGATGATTGATGGCAGACATTGTTCAGTGGCTTTTAGTCACAGCCTTGTAATTGCTTTTTGATATTGTTACAAATGAGAAATTACTTCGTCCTATTACCAGCGCAGAAGATAAACAATAGGGAGGCTTCGGTAAAGGAGGATGATAAGGCTCTGTTTACAAAAGAAATTCACCAGTGTTCATGTTTTATTCGTTTGAAGTAAGTTATCGTGCACGCACAGAATGAGGGACAGCTGAGAGTCCTGCAAGAGTTAGAAACCTGCAGATGTTAGGCACTAATAGATGAAAGCACCATGATTTTCCTAAATTAAACTTCATAGAAAAGACATTTATTAAAACTGTCTCGTCTACTTCAAGAGGTGATTAGCCATTAAATGTATTCTCAATTGAAAAGACATTAAATATTTGAGTGAGAACTTAATCCTAATTCAGAAGTAAACAACAACATACCATCAGATCAACCAGTTGTTTAAAGCAAACTATATTGATTTTTAAATGAGAATGAATGACATTTGTAACACTAATAATTTTCAAGGAAACATGCCCGGAGTGTTAAATTGATGGACTTGTTCTTTTCTTGTTTCAGGCCTCCTTTAAGTCACGTCCTGAAATGCATTTTACATCACCTTCCTGCCCCCTGACAATACTTCAACAACCTCTAATCACTCCCACTCTTAAGATGTCTAAGAAAGCAGTGCTAATCATTAATCAGCCATCTGCCACTCAGTTAGCATGTCTCATGTTGATCAGTGACAGCAAGATGGTGGCATGTGCCATGTGTGGTCAGGCGCTAATAAAAGTTAATGCTTTGAGAATTAAAAGTTGTGTAATAATGAACGTGGAAACAGCTATCATTTGCTTTATAAGACTAACACAAAAGGTAAGACCCAGTTTGGAACTTGTACATATTTAGAGCCCATATGAAAATAAAAAGTTGTTGATTTATTTTCTGATTATCTCACATCATCAGATGTGTTTTCAAAATCAATGGTTCCCAACCCTTGTCCTTGAGGAACTCCATCCTGCATGTTTTAGTTGTTTCTCTGCTTTGACACACCTTATCTGAATGAACTGGTGATTAGCATGCTTTAGCGGAACTTGAGGAACTGAATCAGGTGTGTTGCAGCAACTAAAAACATGAAGGATGGTGTTCCTCAAGGACCAGAGTTGGGAACCACTGACTTTTAGGCTACATTCCAGACTCATACCAGTCACATCTAGAATTTGTTCAGGTCTTTACTTTATGACTTGTTTCAAATATGGTTCATGTGTTAAACCCACAGCTCATAATAATACTGTATGTTCTAAGGAGAGTTTCTTCAGACTCTTCGTAACATTTGCAGAGAATCAGCTAATGACTTTTACTACCATTCAGCAACGTTTGCGTCATCTACAGTTCATTCATCCTTTATTTATACAGGTTAGTCTCAATGATGAGAAAAAGAAAGTACCCCCTCTTTCAGATTTAGGATTTTACACATTAAACATAATCAGATCTCTACTAAATTCTAAAATTTATAAATATAACATTAAGCTTACAAAAATACAACAGATTCCAACACATTAGTTTTATTAATCTAAAATTAAGCCAAAATGGAAATGCTATCTTTGAAAATCAAGTCTACACTATTGTTTCTAACCTCATAAAATCCCTTTTAGCTACAATAACTGTCAGTTGTTTTCAGTATGGCTTCATCAGTGTCTCACATTGCTATGGGTTAACTTTGGTCCATTCTTTTTTACAACATTGCTTTGATTCATTGATGTTCTCAATCATATCTTCATGCACTGCTCTGTCAAGGTCTTGCCACAGAATTTCATATCAGGCTTAGATCTAGACTTTATCTAGACCATTGCAACACCTGGATTGTTTCTTTGCAGACATCTTTTGTAGTTTTGCTGTTGTGTTTGGTTTTTTTGTCCTACTACATGAGCCAATTAGGAACAGACTTTAGTTGTGGGAAACAAAACCTTACATTTGCATGACCACCCAGCAGTTTTCACAAGAACATGAGCTTTTTTTTCTTTCCTGTGCATAGTTATACACTTAAAAATGTAGGAATTAAACTGTATTTACTGTAATTTCCGCACTATAAGCTACTACTTTTTTCACAGGCTTTGAACACTGCGGCTTAAACAAATCCTTGTGACTCAATGAGACTACCTGAGTAAATAAAGACCAAAATTCATGCTCAATAATTCAGGTAAAAAACCAACCATGTTCAGTCAGGTCATATGGACATTTTTTTGTTTGTTTGTTTGTTGTTTTTTTGCTGAGACGTTTCGTCCTTCATCCAAAGGACTTCTTTAATTTGAGGAGCCACCAAACAAACTGATTTCCACAAACAGCATACTTCATAGTTGGGAAAAAAAAAGTTTTCTGGTGCTAAGATGGCCTCCAGGGCCTGGCTTCTCCCCCCGTAAACTCCTCTGAGACAGTCATGCCAAAGTGGTTCAAAATACCAAAGTTCATGCTCAGTAATCCAGGTAAATAGTCCAGGAAAACCTGTATAGATAAAGGTAAAAAAATAATAATCTGACTGATGGAATTACAGAACAGGTCACAGCGGGGAGGGGGGGAACTTTCTCTCCTCCCCTCCTCCCCTCACTGGAGCCACAACGGAGCATTTGCAGCCACTCAAATAGGTAGTGTTGGAGTACTCAAGACCAGCTTGGTCTTGAAACCAGTCTCAAGACCTTTTTTTTGATGGTCTCGGTCTTGTCTTGGTCTCAGACATTGAGGACTCGGGATTGTTTTTCAAGACCAGTCAAAACCACAACTGTGGAAATATCACTAAATTGCCAGAATATTGTCCAGTTTATTTGTTAACTTGTTTTTATTGGATACAAAACATACTGATTCAAATCCAAGCGATAACATGACTCATTGCCAAACACATTTTTTTATTACCGCTGTCACGCCCACCTCCTTTCACTCGCACGCGTCACTCCCAGTGTGGCCATATTGGGCCGTTTACTGCCAATTGGACAGTTTTCATTCTGATTTTGCTGGGAACTCTGGGAAGATTTTTGTTGGATTGTTGCGTTTTGCCAAATATTGTTAAATTACCTCGTCTTGTATTGATGTACGTTCATGTTCAAATAGTAAATATATTGTAACAATATATTGACTGGGTGTATTTTTGTGTGATATGGTGGTTTTTAACAGATTTTTGGGCTGGAAAACCTCAACTCTATCTGGCAACACTGGTCACTCCAGGAAAATGAGAAGTGATTGTCTGGGTGCGAGAGATGATGTCTGTCATCCATCCATCCATCCATCCATCCATTATCTTTACCCGCTTATTCCATTTTGGGTCACGGGGGTCGCTGGTGCCCATGTCCAGCAATCACTGTGCGAGGGGTGGGGTACACCCTGGACGGGTCGCAAGTCCATCACAGGGACACATAGAGACAAACGAGACAAACAACCATTCACTCTCTCACTCACACCTAGAGACAATTTAGAGTTACCAATCAGCCTAACATGCATGTTTTTGGTCTGTGGGAGGAAACCGGAGCACCCGGAGAAAACCCACGCATGCACGGAGAGAACATGCAAACTCCACCCAGAAAGGCCCCTGGACTGGGGTTTGAACCAAAGACCTGCTTGCTGAGAGGCAGCAGCTCTACCAGTTGCACCACCGTGCTGTGATGTCTGTCATATCATCAGTTATAAAATGTGTCTATGTAAATCACAAAGAATATACTTGTCACTAATGCAACTATATGGTTATTCTTGGTCTTGAGTTCAGACTTATGAAGAGTGTTTGGACGCTGCAGTTTTTTAAAGTCTTGACATGATGAAACTGCTTCCAGTTTAACAGTTGTGTAATTTTATTGTTGAATCACATGAAGTTAGGACACTGAATGTCTGATTTCTTTGTTATGTAGCTTTGAACATTTATAAAAGCTGATGCATTCATTCAAAAGCAAACTTAAAGTTGCACTATTTAACTTGTATTAAACATATATTGTATAATAAAATGTTATATTTTATTTATTTTATTTGAAATCTTGGTCTCGACTTGGTCTCGGACCCTAAAAGTCTTGGCCTTGTCTCGGTCTCGGTACACTCTGGTCTTGGTCTTGACTTGGTCTCGGGTTAGGTGGTCTTGAACACAACACTACAAATAGGTGTGCATCATGCATAAAGTGGTACTCCAGCTGACAGAACAAGGTCAAGGGTGCAGTGCGCAGGAGGAAGATAAAGTTAGTGATCAATGACTTCCTGGCAGGCTACTGTATTATTTATGTATTTACCAACCGTGTTACAGACACTGTTTAGGATAAATTAAAAAATAAAAAAATAAAAAAAGATATATATGTATATATACATATATATCTATATATATACATATATCATTACCAGTCCTATATATATATATATATATATATATATTACGGTTAAAATGGTGTAAATATCATGTTACAATGTGGACACCCATGGCTTATAGACAAGCATGGCCTTTATAAGTACAAAATCATTTTTATTTTATTTTTTTAATTTAGTGGGAACAGCTATATTCGAGTGTGTTCAATAGTCTGGAAATTACAGTCCAAAATCACTAACAAAAAAATTCTCCTGTTTCTTTTGGTTGTTTCTTTTAATAACAATAATAATAAATTCCAAGAACTTAGTTATTGTTTTATTACCCATTACGTGGCTCATGTAGTCACAGTCCTTGTGTTCTTTTTGTCATATACGTTGATTTGCACAGCATAAGTGTGGTTGCATAAAGTAGCTTGTTTGCTACTTGCAAGAAAACAAATCAGCTCTCTGGGATCACACAGCTCTCTGTGGAATAAATCCCAGCCTTAGTGATGGAAACAAGCTTGCGTATATTGAGTCCCCACACTCACAAGTGCTCCCTCTTTGTTGTTACGCTTCCCATATGATTCCCACACTTGCCCTTGGACATAGAAAACAACATCTTTAATTGACAGGAACATGATGTGCAATGCTTGGTGTTTGGTTCCTAAAGGTTCTCACTCCCACATAATCTTGTTTTTTTTTGTTTGTTTGTTTGTTTTTTGTTTTTTTTTGTGGAGGGGTGGGGTGTATGTTGAAGAGCGATAGAGGAGAGAGCAAGATAGAAATTGAGCTGTTCATTTTCCATCGACAGTCATTTGGGTCTCCTAGATTTTCTTTTTCTCACAGAATATTAACAGAACCCTCGACCACAGGGAATGGTACATGAACTAGGAGCTGTTTGTTTTGCAGGCCTCAAATCCAAGGCTGTTTGTCATCTCAGGGAGAGGGCTTCTCAGGCTTAACTGATTTTTGTCTGTCATAGGCTCATAAGAACAATGATCCGTTAAGGGCAAAGAAGTCACCGTCAAAGCAATAAACAATGTTAAAGTGTTTTTCTTCTTGCCCTGGATGTGGGTGTACTATATGTGTGAGTGCTGGCTTTATTTGTGGGTTAGTTTCTTATTAAATGCATGAGTGGCTTTACATTTATTCTCAGTATTACCCTCCTAGTGTCTATAATTCTTTGCATAATAGAAATATCTAAATAAAAATCCTCCAAGTGGACTAAATGTATATGTAAATGAGTGTCATTAAAACAAACTTGAATATGAGTCAAATGAAATCATAGCAATATAAACAGTGTTTTAATAAATATGTTAGTATATGATGGTTGTGTAGCTGTGTATGTCACTCCAACCAGTACCCTTAACCTAAACATGACTAATATTGGCACTGAATTCTGCTTTTAAAGGATGTCCTCCCTGCAATGTTCTAAAACTCTGTAAAGATGGATGAGACACACGATCGGCGTGGAATTTTTATTTAAAATAAATTATTTTGTATTATTTAGCACCTGCTGCTCATTTGTGCAGCCCACACTGCAGGATAAACCACCTGCTGCAGCTGATCAGCTGTTCATCGTGCAGAGCGGAGAAGTGGGCGTGGCCAAAAGCTCTTGCAGGTGGAAAATGGCAAAGAGCAGACGAGGAAGTAGAGATGTCATTTCTAACCTGAACCCAGAGCCCGGCCCCGCCCGACCCGCCCGGATTTGGACTGGGCCAGGCCATAATAATGTGCTTCATGTGTGGGCAGGGTCAGTGAAAGGCTTTTTATTGCGTCAGAAACAAGTACGCTCGATGAGCCAATATATGCAAACATCGCTGACCAGCTGGTTGAAAGAGGTAAAAGTTCAGTTAAGCTTCAGATGGACTACTGCCAGCGATCCTTCAGGCCAAATGGATGTTCATTCAGCCGCAGCACTCAGCGGACGCGCGCAGCCCAGACCCAAACAGGTGAGATCACAAAATATCTGACACGGCAGAGCAGGGTTCATGCAGACAGAAGCAGGAGAAGCATTTAATGTGCTTTGATGGCTCCTCAGCTCTGATCTTCTACCCCCTGAGCTGCGCGCATCCACCAACCGTTAACAATAGTTGGTGGTATAAGCAGTCAAAGCTTAATTAAAAATGTCAGTTTTTTTTTTTTTTTTTTTCTGGGTTTTGACCTGTAATTACTGTTAATTCATCAGATCGGGTGGGGTTCAGAGATGATGGCTGCGGGCTGGGTCGGTTGGGATTATTTGGACCCGAGTGCACAGCTCTACGAGGAAGGGAACTGAAATCATGACATTCTGTGCTAATTTAGAGTGTTTAGAGTTTAGAAACTTTGTTTAGAATATTTCAAGAGTGTGGGAAGGGTTTAAAACGCCTTTATATGTATACACACATATAAAATAAAATAAAATTCTACTTACTTGTACTACTATTTCTACTTCACATTTTTTCACTTATCGTGGGGCTTCAGGGTACCGATCCCCCGCGATAAACAAGTGACTACTGTATTGTACTAAATATCATCTTTTAATGTTTAAACGCAAAATAAATAAAATGTTAAACATTCACACAAAGCTTGATATTGTACATTTAACTGTGTTGAATATGTGACTTAACTGCTTACCATATACCTTTGTCTATTACTGCTGCTGCTCCAAATCACTCCGTGAAACAACCATGCAGGTCTAACATGGCAACTGTAGCAAAATGCATGTCATAATAAAGTTTTAATTAATACAATATTGTATGTATTTATTTATTTTACTTGTTTGTTTGTTAGTTAAATTTTTTCCAACTATCCAGTTATCTTTTAACAATCTTTATTGCATCTGCCATTTTTTGCTTTTTTGGGTTTTATTACCATTTTTGCTCACTATTTATATAAATGAACACGCTATCATGTAATATGTTTGATACTGTGTTTTTTTATCTGATGTATTTTTTTTTTTACCAGCTATTAAATGGTTTAAAAAGCAACAACAAACAAACAAGAACAACGGCAATGTCAATAGCATTTAATAATAAAGCAACAGTGCGTGTTTCCTGGAGCTACCTCAAAGTAATCTGTTATTTAGGCATAATTAGATGCTTTCACCATCATGACAAAATTACATAATAAAAAACATTACCTGCTACACTTGATCTATGCCATGGGAAGACGTTTTAAAAAGCACTGTGTAATAACAAATGTAATTTATGAAATAGCTGCTGACAGTAAATTAATGGAGTAGATTGATACGCTCCTAAATGATGATTGCAGGATCAAGCTTTCACCTCTAATTGCCAATAATGAAGAGGCAATTATCAACATCTTCATCGTGAATTCATTTTTGCGGAGAACTACAAATTGCAGTGTACACATTTAAATGAGGAAACACTGAGGTTTACATTAAACCACGATCCACACACACGTCTAAACTGAACCAAATCACTCACCATGATTAATGTCTATCATTTTTAGCCTGCTATAGAAAATTGTAGCTCTGCTGCAATAAATTATGATTCATTTGAAAAGATTTACCTTTATTGTTTTGTTTTTTTCTCAACTATAACTGGAACGTGTTGGACCTGTTTTTAGATTTTAAAGAACAAATGTAGAGCACATTTACAATAGATGTGAAAAACAGAATGAATGTCAGTGTTGCGTAATCATCGAGTATAATAAATCCTGACTTAAGAGAGAGAAAGAGGTGTGGGAGTGGGAATATGTGGGACAGCAGGGAGAGCGTGCTTATGGCAGGAAAGTGTTGTTTGTAACATTTGAGCCAGCGAGTGTGTGACCTCTGCCACGGTGAAGGGCCGAGCTGGGGAGTAGAGCAGATGGATGACAAGCTTGTATCTCAGCATCTATCCGCTCTAGTTCTGGCATCCTCTGTCCATTTGTCAGCATTCAGAAGCAGAGGAGGGAGGACGTGGAAAAAAGTGCTGATAAAGTTCAGTTTGATGTTTTGGCACCTCTTTTTTTTTTTTTTTTTAACTCTTTTTACAATTTTTTTCATTTCAATTCAGTTTATTTATATACCAACAAATCACAACAACATTGTCTTAGGACACTTTACAGGAATATTCATATACGTAGAAAAGCCAATTAGTAAAGTTCTCTAATTAAGGAAGTAGCAGACACGTTGAGTCTTCACTTCATCACAGTCTCCCGTCCTGAGCAAGCACAAAGGCAACAGTGGAAAGAAAAAGTCCCTTTTAAAAAGAATAAACCTCCAGTAGAACCAGGCTCAGGACAAGTGGCCATCTGCTTTGACCAGCTGGGTTTGAGAAGACGGGAAGGGGAGACAAATGAACACAGAATGGTAGGTCCAGATATATGTGCATGTGTACCTGAAAAACAAAAACACATGTCAAGGATAGAAAAAGATAATTAAAAAATATAAAACAGGTTGAGCAGAGTAAGTAAAGACAGTAGCAGAGTGAAAAGTGTGGTCAGTTTGTCCTCCAGCAGTCTAAGCCTATAGCAGCATAACTAAGGGACATCTCAGGAAACCCAAGACGACCCTAACTATAGGATTTAGCAAAAAGGAAAGTATTAAGCCTAGTTTTAAAACTGGATAATGTGTCAGCCTCATGGACAGAAACTGAAAGTTGGTTCCACAAGAGAGGAGCCTGATAACCGAAAGATCTTGCTCCCATTCTGCTTTTGGAAACTCTAGGAACCGCAAGTAAACCTGCAGTCTGAGAGTGAAGTGATATGTATGTAATGATAGTCATATGATAAGATATGTAATGCAAGATTGAGCTAGGTTGTTGAGAGCGTTGTAGGTTAGAAGTAAGATTTTGAATTCTATTCTGGATTTGAGAGGGAGCCAATGAAAAGAAACTGAAACTGGAGAGATGATCTCTCCTTCTAACTCTGGTTAAGACTCTGGCAGCAGCATTTTGGATCAACTGAAGACGTTTTAAAGACGTATTTTGACACCCAGATAATGAACCATTGCAATAGTCCAGTCTAGACGTGACAAATGCATGGGCCAGTTTTTCTGCTTCATTTTTAGACAAGATGTTTCTAATTTTAGCGATGTTACACAGGTGGAAGAAAATGGTTCTAGTAACGTTTTTAATGTGTGGGATAAAAGACATGTCCTGATCAAAAATAACACCAAGATTTTTAACATTAGAGCTGGAGGACAGATTAATGCCATCTAACTCAGTCTTGTCTGTGTTCAACAGGAGAAAATTAAGGGTCATCCAGGTTTTTATGTCTTTAAGACATGCTTGTAGTCTGAGTAGCTGATTGGATTCATTGGGTTTCATGGAAAAATATAACTGTGTATCATCAGCATAACAATGAAAATTTATCCCATGCTGTTTAATAAGTTTATCTAATGGAAGCATATATAAAAAGTATTGGCCCAATCACTGAGACCTGGGGAACTCCATAACTAACTTTGGTGTATGAAAAAGATTTATTATTTACATTTACAAACTAAAATATCCATCCATCCATCCTAACAGTACCAGTATAGACACAAGTCCATTGTCTGAGGCCATGAGAATATCATTAGTTATTTTTACTAGTGCTGTTTCTGTGCTATGATGAGCTCTAAACCCTGACTGAAACTCTTCAAACAGAATATTTCTTCGTAGATGTTCACACAACTGACCTGCAACTATTTTCTCTAGAATTTTTGAGAAGAAAGTTAGATTAGATATAGGTCTTTTTTAATTATTAAATACAATGTGTGCACAAGGAAATTAGTTAACATAAAACTTTTTTTTAAACAATCATTATAAAAACAAGCAGTATCTTCAGAAGGCAATCAGTTTTATACTAAATTCAACATCAGTATAGTTAATTATATAGCATTTAACAAGCAGTATGACGATGTCACCAGCCACTGTTCACAACATGCATTGACAGACAGACATACAAAGGACTTTTCCAGTTCCACCTCCGCTTCACAACAGGCGATAATTAAAGGAAGGGCATTCCTTCACCATTGTTTTTTTTTTTTTTTTAAGTAAGATCAACTTCTAATGAGAAATGACCGAGTTATAGTGATTTTGGTCAAACCTCGTAAATGACGTTAATCACAATCTCACATGAGATTTTGCAAGATGTGTTCCCTCTCTGAGTTTGTTGTGGTTGACTCTCAGCTACTTCCACACAAATTGTTAGCTCGATATCTGCAAAAGTGACTGAGGTATAGTGATATATGAGTTTCAGTTGGATTGACATCTACATGCAGGGATTGCTTTCTTAGAGTTTTGTTAAAATTTGTCCAGTGGTTCATGAGATATTTTGCTAACACATATATAGTTTTGTCTCAGGAAAATAGTGACAATGCCGATGTATAATGTTGTACAATGTATAGTGCTCCAAGTATATGTTGAAAGTATTTTTATGGTCTTGTCGATCTTGATCTTGTTTTTTCAGCATTTCTCCAGCACTGCTAACCTATGCTGGGTTTGGTTCTGATCAAATATTTTTAAAAAGCTGCTTTCATTCATATTTTTTCTTCTGTTATTCTTCTCACAAAGCAAAACAAGCCTGAAATGGTGACTAAAATATGACCCGTTGAGGCTACCTTGTAATCATAGCCACTTCCAAAGCACCAGAAGGTGGGCACGCTTCAAACCAAATAACCCAACAAAAAGAAAGAAAAATAAATTTCATTCAACCCGATGTCAACAGACAACCCTCCTGATCACACATGAATAAAAACATTTGTGTTGTCGTTTTGGTTGACGTGTACAGAAATGTGATGGTCAGAATAAATGGTTATAAGAAACAAATGGTTTCTGTGGTGCACCCTGCCATGATCCTTTCTCTTCCTGTTCTTGTGTGTGGGACTGGGATTAACTCTGTTGTTGAATCTAAAAAAGTTAAATCTGGTCCTCTGGACATTCAAAAAAAAACAAAGCAAAACAACAAAAAATGTAGAAACGTTTCGTCTCTCGTCCGAGAGACTTCTTCAGTCTGAGGTGCTGTTTTCAGCTCAGTCTCTTAAATAGCACCTTCTCAGAGTGGATCAACCAGTTTTGCTGCTGACAACCAAAACCAGCTGATCACATGCTCAAGAAGGACCATCAGCCTAACAATGGATCATTAGCACACTGATGGCTGTTTACTACTCACAGAGGGCTGAGTGATACTAGCAATCACAGCATTGTAAGAGGGGGACAATTGAACCCGGAGGCCTCCACCCCTGTTTAATGATGGACGATTTCTTTTCACAAAGATGGCCTCCTTTACTCCTCTCTCAAACCATCGTTCCTCTCTGTCCAGGATGTGAACATCTTCATCCCTGAAAGAGTGACCGCTGGCCTGGAGATGAGTGTAGACTGCAGAGTCCTGGCCTGATGATGTTGATCTTCTGTGCTGGGCCATCCTTTTGGCCAGTGGCTGTTTTGTTTCCCCGATGTAAGACTGATCACAGCCCTCCTGACACTGAACAGCATACACAACATTACTCTGTTTGTGCCGGGGTACTGGATCTTTGGGATGAACCAGTCTTTGCCGTAATGTATTTTGGGGTTTAAAAGCCACTGGGACGTTATGTTTAGAAAATAAACGTCTCAGTTTCTCTGATACTCCCTCAACATATGGAATGACCACTGGTCTGGGTCTGGGTTCCTCCTTTTCACCTGTTGGCTGACTGGAGTCCTGTTTGGGTTTCTTCTCTGCTTTTAGGAAGGCCCAGTTAGGATATCCACATTGCTCTAGAGCCTGTCTTGTGTGGGATTTCTCCTTCTGCCTGGCTCCTGAGCTAGTGGGGATGCTGTCTGCTCTGTGATACAGAGTCCTGATGACTCCTAACTTGTGCTCCAAAGGGTGATGGGTGTCAAACTGCAAATACTGGTCTGTGTGGGTGGGTTTGCGGTACACCTCAGTTTGCAAATGTCCTCTATCAGAGACTGAGACCTCACAGTCCAAGAAAGCCAACTTGCCATTTTTTTCATCTTCTCGTGTGAACTTGATGTATTTATCCACAGAGTTGATGTGGTCAGTAAAATGTTGGACTTCCTGAGATTTAATTTTAACCCAGGTGTCGTCAACATACCTGAACCAATGACTTGGTGGTGTCCCTGAAAAGGGACACCACCAAGTTGTTGAAGCAGCTCCAGTGGGTTGCAAACAGAATTAAGTGCGTACAATCGATGCTGGCTCGATGCTCGAGATGTTGCCTCTCAGAGAGAAGATCGACAGATCGAATCCCAGCCGGGGGCACTTTCAAGGATTCAAGGTTCTTTATTTGTCATAAGAACCACATGTGGTACATGTGGTGGAATGAAATTGTGTGCACAGAGTCCCAGCCACATCCAACAAAAGTATTAGAATGTAAAAGAAAACAGTAATAAGATCTAAGCTATGAACTAAGATAAATGTTACCTAAAAATACACTAAGCACTGGTAGTACAAAAACAATACGCCGAACAGCAGCACGAACATGAGTCTGTGTGAGCAGATGAGTAGGAATGAACACAGCAACATGAAACAGATCAGCAGCAACATGAAACAGATCAGCAGCATGATGTGATTTATAAGATATCCATGAGTCCAACAGCTTCAGGGTAGAAGCTGTTCCTCAGTCTAGTGGCTCTACACTTAAAACTCCGTAACCTCCTTCCTGAAGGGAACGGGGCGTGGAGGTTCTGTGTGGAGTTTGCATGTTCTCTCCGTGCATGCATGAGTTTTCTCCAGGAACTCCAGTTTCCTCCCACAGACCAAAAACATGCATGTTAGACTGATTGGTAACTCTAAATTGTCCCTAGGTGAGTGAGTGAGAGAGTGAATGGTCGTTTGTCTCGTTTGTCTCTATGTGTCCCTATGATGGACTGGAGACCTGTCCAGGGTGTCCCCCACCTCTCACACAGTGACTGCTGGATATGGACACCAGTGACCTTCACGACCCAAAAAGGAAGAAGAGGGTAAAGATAATGTATGTATGCATGTATGTTTGGATGGATGGATGGATTGGCAGGTGGATGGATGGATGGATGGATGGATGGATGGATGGATGGATGGATGGATGGATGGATGGATGGATGGATGGATGGATGGATGGATGGATGGATGGATGGATGGATGGATGGATGGATGGATGGATGGATGGATGGACTCAATGGTTATGTCCTGGACCTTTAGTTTTTATATTAAAGACAATTAGTCAAAATATGCAATTTTCAAAGTTTTTGATTATAATTTATATTCCTGTATTTCTAACACTATTTCATTATTTGAGGGTGGGGGGTAAGTAATGCAAGTTAAAATTATGTATCTTTCTTTTTCTTTTTTGTATAAATTGCCTTAAAAAAACAACAAACACTCGTTGCCTGTTGTTTACAGCTTAATTCATCATTCATTTATGATCCTGCTAGTTTGGAGTAATTTGCCACGGCTCATTTGCTGATTAATCTTAGCACCTGTATTGTCTTTAAAGCTCGCTACTGCACAATTTCCTCCCACAAATGTACACAACTTCGGTCGTCTCTCGTCCTCGCAGCTTTTAGTCACCGTTTCTTTTCAGAAGCAGAGAAAAAACTTGACGTTATGTCCTTTGACCTGACTCCTGTCATTCTGTTGCTCTTCCTCTTACTTTGTTCTGGGTTGTGAATTATTTTAGGGACTGTCTGTTCTCCAGGACAAGTCTAACAATTTAGTGATTCATTTATTTTGCATGAAGTGTAACAAGACTCAAGAATAACGACAAAAAACAGACACTTTATAATTGGAGGTTAGATTAGCTCAGATTTTAACCTTAGTTTGGTTCAAACGTGTCACTCTTAGGGTTCTGAACCCAGTTGAAGGACCTGAATTTACATGTGAAAATTTTGAAGGACAATTTAGCTTGTATTTTTAACTTTGCTTTTTTTTGTTTTTCAAATGAACAAAACACCAAATGAAAATTTTGTGGATAATTCTAATAACTATGAGTCCAAATGTTAATTGACTGATTGATGGATAATGCAAAATATGTTCAGAAACCCAAAACTTAGTAGTGATTACTCTGTTTATATCACTGATATAGGATAAGTGAAGACGGAAGCCGTTTAGTTTAAGAAAATCTAAATGAAGAGGTTCATTCATATGAATATATTGAACTTTACCAACGCTAGAGTTCTCAAAATGATGTTACTAAGAACACAAAGCACAGCCACATAGCATAAACATGGATCATCTGACAAGCTGAAGAAAACTTCTCACTGTTTAACCTCATGTGGGGAGCGTTGAAGTTTGTCCTGGTATGTCCTGGAGGAACAGCTGAAGATGGGTGAGGAACTTTAATACAAGCTCAACACAGACCTTCTTGCTTACCACAGCTATCATCAGGAAATATTTAGTCCATGTCTGATCTTGTGTTCTTGGCCGTAGTTTGACTAGTGTGTCCGAAATGTCCCTTAGACCAGATGAATGTTTGTAGCTGGCTCAGATTAATGAATGGAAGTAAACTGCTCCAATTCTTAGTACTCAAAGTTCACTTCATTAGTATAAGTATACAGTAAGTGCTATGTGTTGTCATCACTGTATGTTCCTATACAATGACAAAATCAGTTATCTGCATTTAAACCATCACACCTGAGATACACCCAGGTGGAGCAGTGGGCAGCTACTGAGTGCCTGGGGACCAATTAGGGATTGGGTATCTTGTTCAGAGGCACCACGACATGTGGGCATGGCTGGGAGTCGAACTGCGACTATCTGGTCCCAGGTCGGCTGCCCTACCTCTACCCCATGTCGACCCCTTATGACTGTCATATGACTGTTTGTTTATTATAACACAAACCTGCATGAAAAGGTTTACAGTTGTTGTTGTTGTTGTTGTTGTTGTTTCAGTAGAAAATAAGTGGACTCAGACAGTTCTGGTGCAACCAAGGTTAGTCAACGTGTGTCCACCAAATTTGACATCATGAGAAGGTTGTTAATCTAATGATCTGTCTCACTGATGTCCAAAAGGCAGAAAGCTCATCACAATCTTCACTGTGCTGGTGTAAACATAATAAAAAATAGAGATTAATGTTGCTTAGCAGCATCTCCCAGGAATAATGTAATGATGGATGTGGTCTCCTGAACTTTTCAGGCCAATGGGGTCAGGTTTATGTAAAACTTCCTCCTAGTTTCAAGACATCCTGTCTGAGGTAAAAATCTATTGAATAATCAAACCAGTTTAGTATTACACTCCAAACCAATTCTCTCACCCACTGTTATCAAGGTACTGAGAACCAAACCATTCATATGTGGTTATCGCTTCTTAAAATTAATCAGTTAATAAAAAAGACAATTAATATGGTTTGTCCTAAGTCAGTCTTTTGTTACAACAGCTATTCACTGTTGAGCAGAAAGTCCTTAATTCATGTTGAGCTATAAACTATGGTGGCCCTGAGGTGTAAATGAACATTTGAAAAAACTGAATTACATTTGAAAAAAAAAAAAAAAAACGGAATTACATTAAGCCAAAGCTAAAAAAAAAAAAAAAAAAAGAATTTTTTTAATGTTTTTTTTTTTTTTTTTCAAATGTAATTTTGTTTTTTCCAAATGTTGTTCATTTACACCTCAGGACCACCATAATAAACTCAGTTAAAATGCATCAAGTAAAATAAAAAAAACTTTTTTTTTTTTTTTTTCCTACAGTAACATACAGATGCAACTCATGAACACATTTCCTTTAACACATTTGTACACAACATAGCTGACCAGCGGTGTAGTCTACGTGATATGTGGGCATACGGTGTACTAGAAAAGCTCAAGAATTTCAGTATAACCACTTAAAAGTGCCCAATGATACATGACATATCCAACATTTTTCAGTCCGGTCATCTGGACAATTTCTTTTTTTGTGCTGAAGCGTTTCGCCTTCGATCCAGAAGGCTTCATCAGTCAAGGAAACACACAACAACAACTGATTAGATCAGATTTGATCAGTTTTGTTTTGTGTGTGTCCTTGACTGATGAAGCCTTCTGGATCGAAGGCGAAACGTTTCAGCACAAAAAAAGAAACTGCCCAGATGACAGGACTGAAAAATGTTGGATTGTATAGCTGGATTATTGAGCACAGACTTTGTTGTTACATGACATATCATTAAACACGTGTCATTGATATGTTAAACGGCAGTTAAACACTTCTGGAACAATCTGTCTGTATGCAGCACTTGTTTATTACATTTGCTTATGCAGCAAATTATTGTATAATTAATATTTCTGTACTTACTACATGTTTTGCTTTGATACTGCTTTATAGATTATATCACTTTTTTAACACAAAACCAACTGTTGTACAAAGTTTGACGTTCATTTATTCAAATATAAGCATCAGAGAATAGTGGAAATGTTCAATATGCTTAAAAATCTAAATAAATTGACAAACACATTGCACTAACTGTTGCACTTTGGTTTCAAAGCACAGTATACAAAAATGTAGACTACACCACTGTAGCTGACCCAGTCCAAGTACTTTGAGGGGTGTATAGCATGTAGTACATACACAGGAGAGCATCAGGGGAAAGCAGCAGAACAGCTACAACTGTTTGGTGAGTGCTTGGAACATCGCACAATGATTGTCCCTGCACTCGAGGAGGTTTATATCGTCATGTGTTAAAGACTAACAAACAGCATTAAAGAAAACTCATTACTGCATTTTTCACTATACTGCTTTATCGTTCAAATGATCTATTGGTAAGTTGTTTCTAAGGCTGTGCTTCACTGACCCGGTTAAACTCTGTCAAGTGACAGAAAACCAACAGAAGTGGTGAGCCCGCATGTCCACCGAACAGCTGCTGCTTTATTAAGAACGTCCTTTCGCATGATGATCTGTCGAACCCACCTCAGCAAGTCCGAGGCGATGCTGAGGTTCTGTCTGCTGTAGGTTGCACAGTGATTTTATATGCACACACATACACACATGCACTCCATCCATCCATCCATCCATTATCTTTACCCGTTTGTTCCATTTTGGGTCACGGGGGTCGCTGGTGCCCATGTCCAGCAATCACTGTGCGAGGGGCGGGGTACACCCTGGACGGGTCGCAAGTCCATCGCAGGGCCACAGAGAGACAAACGAGACAAACAACCATTCACTCTCTCACTCACACCTAGGGACAATTTAGAGTTACCAATCAGCCTAACATGCATGTTTTTGGTCTGTGGGAGGAAACCGGAGTACCCGGAGAAAACCCACGCATGCACGGAGAGAACATGCAAACTCCACCCAGAAAGGCCCCTGGACTGGGGTTTGAACCAGGGACCTGTTCGCTGAGAGGCAGCAGCTCTACCAGTTGCGCCACCGTGCTGCCCACACACATGCACTCACATATCTGTTTTTTACGTCTGTCTGTCTGTATTTTTACCAGTATAAACCAGTTGCTCACTCATACCAACAATTTATGTTGTTTTATTTTTGTTCTACTGTAATTGGATGAATACAAATAATGACCGGCATATTTCTGAGTTTTTATTTGTATTTGTTATATTTTTTATTCAAAACAATAAATACCCAATTCAAGCAGTTTTTATTAGCTGAACGTGTTAAAAAAATATTTGCTCAATGGCAGTTAGGCTACACTTTTCTATTAGTGCCAGCTGCCACCTAAACAGATGGCTCATTTAGGCCCAGCTGTTGACTTTGAGACCTGTAATGATTGTATATTTAGGTAATTACGATTATCAGTTTGCAATTTTCCAGGCAGACATTAGGAATTTGTTTTCACAAATATCTGCATGCAGTAACCTTGGATATGTTTTAAGGTTTACATGAATGACGTTTTGGTATATGCTAAGGTTGTTTCTCAGTTATTAACGGCAACACCATGGTTTAAAAAAAAAAAAAAAGAAACAAAACCAAAATGATTTAATTGGTGTAATATGTATTGTAAAAAATGTCAGGTCAGATTGTTCAAAAATAAATTAATTATCATTTGTGTTAAGAAATGCATTTTAAAACAAAAATAATTTTGGGATGTGGTAGAGTTTAGCTAATTAGCTAGGAGTTTCAAATAAAGTCCAGTGTAAACACAATATTTTGCTAACAGACAACGTGTGTTTACTCCAACAGATAATGTGAACATTTAAATAAAGATCTTGTACAACGAGTCGTCCATGGAATGTGAGCTATGAAGGATGTTCAGCCACAACTTCAGAAAAATTTTAGCATATTAGCTATGAAACAAACTTACCGTAGTTTCTGGACTATAAGCTGCTACTTTTTTCCCAGGCTTTGAACACCATGGCGTATACAACGCTGCAGCTAATTTATGGAGCTATTTATTTTTTGATGGACTAACTAGCTTCATGCCACCAAAACATTTAGCCTCGCCACACTTGGGCAATTTCATAGCTGCCCATTACACGTCTCTATTGGGGGGTAGGTTGTCATGACTCATTGAGACTACCTGGATAAATAAAGGTTTAAAAAATCTCACCAATTAAATTACTGAACAGGTCACAGTGGACCATATTCTCCCTTCCCACCCCCACCCTGCAGGAGTTTCCCCTTGTTGCACTTCGTTGTGGGGGCATAAATAAATATTTGCAGCCACTCGAAACAAGAGTGGATCGTAAAGCAAATCAAATTGCAAATTTGCCGAAACGAAGATGAGACAAAAGTCATATTGAGAGCGACAAAGAAAGAGAGACTGAGGATGAGTGTGATGAAGTTTTTCTGAGGCTGTTCAATTTTGACACTGAAGACGGTCAGGTTTGGTTAGTTGTCATATGCAAATCAACACAAGGTCAACAATGCAATGAAATGATGAGGACGAGAAGAACCGTCTCAACTTGCCAAAGCAGTGTAGTGGAGCTCTGAAGCTAACCAAGCTAATAGAGCCTTTTGCACACTACATCTGGTACCTCTGTAATCCCAACTCGACTCAGAAGACTGAGTCTGAGAAAAACTCAGAAGAGACTCAGAAGAACTCAAAAGGCTCAGAGGAACTCCAGAAGAACCAACGGAACTCACGGAACTAAGAGGGACTAACAGTTCCAGGAAGTGTCGACTTTTAAAGAGTTCTGCTTCCGGTCACTTTTAGTAAGTCCTGATTGGTTGAAGGAACCAACAGGGGTGTGGTTTTAGTGACGTCAAAGGGTTTTTACAAGTCAAGAAAACAACAGAAATGTTTAGGAACAGACAGAGAAATGTTTTGACGAAGTGAGAAACACCGCAGGTGCCAGTTCTCTTGTTTACTGTCTGAAAGTTTTAAAAACGCGACAGCTTGTTCCAACAACTTGTTTTGGACTGTCTCCGACATTTGACCGACATCACTCCTTCTCATTTCAGACAGAAGATCAAAAATGCATAATTACTTTGTAAAATAGACATTTAACTTGATTTCTAATTTGAAAGAGGATTAAAAAATCATTAATACTGTTTCACAGTTGATTTAAAATGAGTGGTTCACTTCAACATTTAAAAATGGTATGAACTAAACACACCTTTGATTATCAAGATATTGTAAAAAAGTAATGATAATATAAAAAAGAGAGTGTTCTTTCAATTGATTAGTTCAGGATACAATTAGAAAGTCTCTGGATGAGCTAATTTGTATTTCCGGATCCAAATCAATGAAATACAGTTCCTGTCCCATGAAGGTCTTCAGAGGCAGGTTTTGATCGGAGGCCTAGTTCACTACAGCAGCAACTACTACTACTGCAACTACTACTACTACTACTACTACTACTACTACTACTACTACTACTAC
>NC_056498.1:12843963-12850447 GCF_014905685.2 Nematolebias whitei
CTACTACTACTACTACTACTACTACTACTACTACTACTACTACTACTCCTACTACTACTACTACTACTACTGCTACTACTACTACTACTACTACTACTACTGCAACTACTACTACTACTACTACTACTACAAATGCTACTGCTACTATCAAAGTATGCAACAAAAATATAAAAACAAGGTGCCAAAAGGGAAATAAAAACATTTACAGCAGTGTGGTACTGTCAGCAGCATTAGCAGCTCTTGTTAGCACGCCCTGTTAGTAGCATGATGATAATAATGACCGCAGTAGCTGGTCTCCCAGACTGTCCTCCAGAACCGGATCCAGCAGACAGAGAACATCCAAGGTTTCCCCGCGGAACCTAACGAGTATGTAGAGTTCGGTCTGTGCAGGCAGATGGAGGATCATGGAGACAGCCGCCATGACAGGTCAGAACCTGAGCCCGAGGCAGGAGGGGTGCCGGGAACTGAACCACAATGGCAGGATGGCAAGGCAGAGACACAGAAAACGCCAAAAGTGCATCACGGTCATACTCGTAACGTGGGGGTGCAGTGTAGGTGCAAAAAAGGGTTAAAACAAAAACAATAGGAATAAAAAAAGATTGAGTTCAAACAGAGCTCCTGTCAGTGCTGCCACACTGCGGCACAGGTGACGTCACGTAAAAGAAGATTATTAAAGAAAGAAGATGAATTTAGTGTTTTTTGGTGCACAGGAGAAATATGAAGATAGCGATCAATGACTTCCTGGTTGACTAATGTATTTTATTTTATGTATTTTTTTTTTAACTAGCCGTGTCACAGGCATTTTTTTTTTCTTTTAAAATTCTGTGGGTGCAATTTATATTTAGGTGCACTCAATAATCTGGAAATTACAGTAATCTAGTAATTTTGGTTGGTTCTAATGTCAGTTTTATGTGGCAGCCATCTTGAACCAAGATAACTCGGAAAGTTAATTGTGTTGTAAATGTACATGAGTCCATTCTGCAACTTTCATTGAATGTTCAGTGGTTCATGAAACATTTGATAACAGACAATCACAAGCAAAGGTACATGCAAAGGTGAATATATTTATTTATTGTTTGTCTTTCAACAGTGACTGACCAAAAAAAAAAAAAGTAAACATACAATTATTTGTCAAAAAAAATAATTAAATAAACAAATAAGATGATTGGTCTGTGTCTGGTTGTGCATATTCAATGTCAAAACTTTTTTTTGTTTTTTTGGGAGGTGTGATGGTGTGATTTTCCTGCATTTGTGTGAGACAACTTTAAACATTTTTAACACTAGTATTTAGAGAAAAAGAGCAAAAACATTCATATAAATTGACAAGTAGATGTCATTTTTCATGCCTTTTGGGTAAAATCCGCACACTGCCTCAGTAGGGAAGCACTCGTAATGTGTTTCAAACTGTACCAGCAGGAGCAAAATATTTTCTTCTTCTTACTTATATTCATAAAAATGTTATTATTGCTCAGTGAACATCTTCAAAGAGTGCCGTGTAGTGACTAAATCAAAAAAGCAGATTGTTGGCTGTGGAGATGCAAAACACTTCTTTGTTTCAGACAGTTATGCCTCCAGGAACCTGTCAAAATGTGTCATTTAATACACACACACCCACACACACACACAAAAAAAAAAAACACACAAAAAAAACAGGTAAATGAAAATTAAACATTGGAAGAGACATTAATGTGAAGCTTTAGTTGTATGCTTTACCTGTTAAAAAAAAAAAAAAGAAGAAGCTTGAAACAAAACCAGAAGAAATGTGTTCAGAGAGCGCAGCAGTTCGTAGACTGTGAAACAGAAACTCTTGTGTGAGGAGACAGAGTTTTAGCTGTTTTTTAGCTGACCTTTTGTTTATACAGTGGTCCCTCGTTTATCACAGGGGTTTCCGTTCTCAGTCCACCCGTGATAAGTGGAAAAACCGTGAGGTAGGAAAAATAGTACAAGTAAATATATTTACATATATATATATACACACAATTCACAATTGTGTGTCATATCCAATCTTACTTTGAAAAACCACAAAAGTTCGAGTCCGCGAAAGACAAACCGTGATGTAGTGATGGACTACTGTATTGTGAAAGCATGCAAAATCTGTCAACGCTGTTAGAGTATATTTTTGGAGTGATTCTAACCTACTTCCTTGGGTTGAAGTCTCTGGGGCAGTTTAAGGTGGGAGTTCTGGACACCCCCAATGTTGGCAAAATGAAGATTGTCCCACCCAACAAATCCATCCATCCATCCATTATCCTTTACCCGCTTCTTCCATTTTGGGTCATGGGAGTCGCCGGTGCTCATGTCTAGCAATCACTGTGCGAGGGGCAGGGTACACCCTGGACGGGTTGCAAGTCCATCACAGGGACACATAGAGACAAACAACCATTCACTCTCTCACTCACACCTAAAGACAATTTAGAGTTACCAATCAGTCTAACATGCATGTTTTTGGTCTGTGGGAGGAAACTGGAGTACCTGGATAAAACCCACGCATGCATGCAGAGAACATGCTAACTCCACCCAGAAAGGCCAAATCATTTGAGAAATTTATACTATAAAGCAATATTAAACCATGAAGCATATCCACCATTTATATAGAAGAAACGCTGCATTTGTGACTATCTAAAGTTATGTCCCCACCCTAATTAGCTTAACAGTGGTTCTTTCACAAAAGGCTGGTGCAGCCAGTGGTGCAGGCAAGCAGGCGAAGACTCAGGATGATTATATAAAATAAAGAATTTATTAACAACACAAAAGAGCTGACAGGGCAGCAAAACAAACATAGAATGATCAGTGGGTATTCACGATACAGACAGATGATCAGGGGATACTCACGATACAGACAGGTCATCACCAGTGAACAGAAGACAATGTCAGGACAAGGGGTAAGAGAAACACACAGGCTTAAATACAGGAAACACCAATTAGACAAAGTGAAGGCACCTGTGAGTAATCACAGATGTCAAAGAAAGAGACAGAGGATGCAAGACATAAACATGACACAAGATGGAGCTAGATATGAAAGAAACACAAACCCTATAATGACGCAAACAGAGAATCAGGGGAACAAGACATAAACTCAACACCAGATGGGGCTAGACAGCTGGGACTAAACCACAACTCCTACAGGTTCAGTCCATTAAATCCCTGAGACATGGGGAGTGGACCTGAAGACTGGGCAGGCAGAACTAGTATGAATTAGATCATTTACCCAGAGTTTTCTGTAGCCTTGTTGTGAGCCATCCTGCCCATCCCTCTGAAGACTGGGGGTTTGATCCCTGTAAATGAGCGTCATTATCTGTAATATTCCATTCATACCAAAATATTTAGGCTTTTTGTAGATGGCAACACAGTAATATTTCTATATTTAAAGGGCTCTCTGATTATCAGGGAACAATATATTGTTTTTTCGTAATTTTAGTAATTCATAAATTATATTGAAAGACACCACAATAAATCAGTGTGTTTGAAGGATATATATACTATATATATATTTTTTATTCAATAGATATGTCTTCTGATTGGTAACATGCTGTAAAGCTTCAGTAACAGTTATTCAGTGACAGTGTATGGAAATTATTCAAATTTACCAAATAAATCTGTCTTTGACATGGTTCTAAACAATCTTTAGACTGAGGAAAACTACACCCATGTTTGATGTACAGTGCCATTTTGTCATCATTAGTCACCTCACAGAGTTATACATTGAAAATCTTTAATGGGACAGTGGCAGAGTTTATGTTGTTGTATGTTCTCATGTACTCTGCAAAAGCCCCATTCTCTCTGTGAATTAGGATTTGAACGACTACATAATTTTTATACTTGAAATTAACATAATACAATTCGAGTAGAACTCGAGTAGTTCATGACTTCATAGGATCTCAAGATGAAAAATAAATAAATAAATAAAACCGCAAAAAAACGTCATTTATTATTTACAAAAAAAAAGATCAACAAAACATTGGTATATATTATGCTTCTACCTAATAAGTCATAGGAAAACCAAAACTATTAGTTATTATTATTATTAAGCTGCAAAAGTGAAGAAATGTGCAGCACATCAAAAACGAAACTAAAAACTGTGGGGTGGATGACCACCCTGCACCACCGCCAGCTGTGGTGCATATTAGGTTTTGAGATAAATATGTTTATAGTTTTTTTATATAGGTTTAGAGATTAATATATTTTGCTATATGTTTGTGAAACAAGGTCAGAGGAAGCTGGTTCTGGTTCGGTCATTGGATCCAGTGTTGCACCATATTCTGTGACCTGCAAGAGTGCATGCAACACCGCCCCCTATGGTCACAATATACGGTGGTCACAGAAAATGGTGTAACACCGGTTCGCAACGAGCTCCAAACAGTCAGGAAGTTGATTCATTTTCTGTTTCCTTACAGTAGTTGAACCAGAAGATTTATCTTTAGTGAAATATTTCCAGACTATTGATGCATTTCTACCTGTTTGCCAAGACTGGGCCTGCTCCACTCAGTCCATCTGATGAGAGGAATCCATTTGGTTGCTTGTACTAGTAGCCCGGTGCGGATCACATGACATGTGATGCAATGACGTCACTGTGAATACTCGACGTGAAATTTAAAAACTCGATAGATGTCCTAGGAATCGACCTGTCGATTACTCGAGTAGTCTGTTAAAGCCCTACTGTGATTTTTTTTTTTCCTTTTCCCTTTTGGACTTTATTATTGTGTTTGGATGCATGTTAGATGTTCACTGACCTGTTCTTAGAGTATATAAGAGTTTATGTTGTTTGTAAAAAAATTAAAATAATAAGCTTATGTTGTAAGAGACATGATCCACCCAGAAGTGAAGTTGCTCCAGAAATAAAAAATAAAAAAATAAAAAAAGGCAAGAAACGGAATTGCTTAAAAGGGAATGGCTGAAAGATAAATGGGGGAAACTGAGAAAGATGTGGTGCTTCTATTAGTTTAGTTTTAACAACTTGCTTCCCTGGTGAACACATCAACAAATGTTTAATGTTCACTTCATTTTGCAACAGAACATTTGACAGTATCATAAGAGATCCATCTCAAAATCTGCTCCAGAAATCTTGCTGTCCTCCACAATAACGAGGTGGAATGTTCACCATTGCTTTTTGCCACACAAATTCTTTGAAACTGACTGGCTTAAAACTATTTTTGTGTTGGCTAATATCTAACTGTGGCAGCCATCTTGATTTAGGCTGATTTAAAATATTAATTAGTTGCAGATGTACATCCTATCAGGTAGTTTCAAGATCCAGTCATTAGTTCATCAGGAAATTTGTTAACAGCTGATGCCAACAGGTATTTCTAGTGTTTTAAGTAGAAATACTGCAGTGTTTTATGATACATGTACTTTTGTGCAATGATAGTCATTCACTACCACTTCA
Organism: Nematolebias whitei; assembly: GCF_014905685.2. Lineage (NCBI taxonomy): Eukaryota > Metazoa > Chordata > Actinopteri > Cyprinodontiformes > Rivulidae > Nematolebias > Nematolebias whitei. The sequence goes on from NC_056498.1 coordinate 12,849,347, forward strand.
AAATTGAAGTCAATATCCATAAAACTGACAGTTTTATATCCATTTGTGTGTTCCCTGAAGTCACTAATGGTTGTTTTAAATTTGGTTTACTTGTCTCACAGGACAAGCTTCTTCTTTCAGCTAGTTGAGAAAGAGCTGTTGTTCATGACTGATGACTTCTGTGAATTGAGGGTGCTGACTTGTGACAACGGTGTTGGCATCCAGAGAAAGCCACTGTTGAAGAAAACTCTTATTTGACTTTGACTGGACTTTGGCAAAGGTCGTGACAAGTTTGGCAAAATCTAGTTGCAATTTATTATGTTCTCTTCATTTGTTGTCTTTCTTTGCCACATCCCCATAAAGCTTAGATTTATGAAGAGCTTGAGCATCAGTTGTCTGCACAGTCTCTGCCATCTCACCTGCTGAAGCTTGTAACTCCAGAGTCCTCACAGGTGTCTTGGTTGCCTCTTGCTACTCTACTTCCTGCATGGTCATTCACTTTGTGAGGAGGACCATATACTCTGTGGATTTACACGTGACCCACATTACTTCTATTTATTGATGATAGATTTGAAAGACCTGAGAATGTTTAGGTCTTTGTAAATCCATTTGCATCTACCTCCTGACTTGTACTTTTCTATAACCTTTTCTCTGACCTAAATTAGGACTTTACAGGTATTTTTTTTATTCAATTTCTTATTTTATATTACATTTACCTTGATTTGCTTTTACTCTTTAAAAAAAAAAAAAAAACTTAATTTGAAGTTTATTTTTGTCAAAAATGCCAACTTATTTATATCTATTAATTGATTTATGACAGCAATAATAGCAAAAAAACAAAACTATATATAAATATTTTTAGAGGCATTGCAGCTGATCATAGTAAGGCTGCTATAGATTCTAAAACATATGCTTCGAGCTTTTCAAAACTTAGACGAAATCTACGGAGAGATGTATGGTTTGTTCTGTCAAAGAGAACCTACAGCATTAAGATAATCCCTACAAATACTAGACGTCTAAGAAGAAACCCTCATGAGGAATAGCATTTCTGAGTCTATGGGATGCATATAAAAATGTACAGTAGTCCCTTGATTATCGTGGGGGTTACGTCTCCCCCCCCCC
>NC_056498.1:12850847-12854321 GCF_014905685.2 Nematolebias whitei
AAGATAGATAGATAGATAGATAGATAGATAGATAGATAGATAGATAGATAGATAGATAGATAGATAGATAGATAGATAGATAGATAGATAGATAGATAGATAGATAGATAGATAGATAGATATGTATATATACAGTATATATATAAAGGTGTTTTAAACCCTTACTCTTGTAATATTCTAAACAATGTTTTAAAACTCTAAATGCTCTAAAAAGAGCACAGAATGTCATAATTTCAGCTCCCTGCCTCCTCTGCTCTCAGCCACCTGCAAACATTCTGGACCATTCCCACTTCTTCGCTCTGCACGAGAACAGCTGATCAGCTGCAGCAGGAAGCTTATCCTGCATTATGGGCTGCACAAAGGTGCAGGAGGTGCTAAATAATTTAAAATAATTTGTTTTAAGTAAAAATTCTATGCCGACCGTGCGTCTCATCCGTCAATCAGCCGATTGTGTGTCATCCAATCTTATTTTGAAAAAACACGATAGAGTGAGTCTGCAATAAACAAACCACAAAGTAGTGAGGGACTACTGTACTGCAAAATTTTACTCACCAGCTCTGCAGATCAGCACCTCAGTTCCGGTCGGGCATGGTTCCAGTTCTACAGACCTACCCTGCAGTGACAAAGCCCACCGCCTTGTCCAGGGTGATGTGTGCATGGATAATTGAGCTTCAGGAAGCTTTTGGATTATTGGCGACTTTCCTGCCAGTTCTGTGAGTTTAATAGATAGATTGTTACTTCTGACTTTGTGGTGCAAAACTATCCCCCCATTTCAGCAGAAATCAGAGGATGGAAGCACTGTTGGCTTCTGGGTAGTATAGTTCTTTTGACTGGCATTACAATTTACGCTTATTGAAAGAAATGGCGGCGCCTGACAGAAGTATTTTTTCGTTAACTTTTTATCCCGTACCGTCCCAATTACACGAGCCATAATAAAGTTGACAACTGTTGAAAAACAGCAAAAGAGTAAGTCTGTGAAAGTCGAACCGTAAGTAGTGAGGTACTACTGTATTTATGAAAATCTAAAAATTAGAAGTTCCCATCAGATTCTATAGGAAATATACATTTCATCTGAACACATTTTTGACCTACTTGACAAAGAGCGTAGTGGTCATACAAGGACAACTATTTCTTAATCTATTTGAAAGGTAAGATGAAAATGTTACCACTTTTATGGATTTCTTTTGGCTTCTCCCTTTCTGAGAAGTTGCCACCCTAAGCAAACCTATATGAAGACGTGGCAATTAGGAAGAAGTGGATAAAGATAATGGATGGATGGATGGATGGATGGAATCACTGATCTACCACAGCCCACATGTGTGGAGCTGTGAGCTGACATCTAGGGCACCTGGGGGATGGTGGGGGTTGAGGGCCTTGCTCAAGGGTCCAGAGTGAGGCAAATTAAGTTGGAGGCAGGTGTTATTATCACCCAAGTATCACCCAATTTTTGTTGTAACAGTCATGGGATTCAAACTAGCAACCCAATGGGATCACAGCCTCATCTTCTCTAACCTCGACACCATCACAAACGTGTCGTTTGAAGAATACCTGGAATATAAAATAACTACTTTTGCTTACAAAAGTGTTGCCAAAAAATAAATAAATAAACTTGCCATGTCATTTTTGTCCAACTTGCAGGCTCATTGTGCACATTATGTTAAAAATAACGTAAAGGATTGGTAATGCACAACTTAACTTATACTATATTTCTGTACAAGTACGTCAAATGTAATTTACATAAGATCTCATAAGATTTATATGTCTTACTCTTTTTTTTTTAAAGTTAATTTCTTGTCCTCTCAGTGTGTCTCGAGTTTCTCTAGATTCCCCGTCCCGTCATTGGATCAATGGCCTCCACCAACTGAAGCCATCTTATTGATGATTTGTGCTCTCGGTGTAACAATACCCCGGTCAGGAAACCGTGCTCCTCTACACTCAGCCAGAGACAGAAATAGAGCTGTCAGTTTGAGACGTCACCCAGCCATTACAGTTTCAGTGTCATGTTTCGCACGTGCATTAATATAATCAGTAAATCGCCTGTCACAGTTACTTCAGGTTTTCCAGCTTAGATAAAGACAGGCACTTTTTTTCAGGGCTCATGGTTTATGAGCTTGTTAATGTTATTTTTTGCGTATGTGCTACTGTTGTTCACTTGCTAATTTAGCCTTTTGTTACAAAAAAAAAAAAAAAGAAGTGTCTTCTCATCTTTACACATATTTATTCTGACCTATGGCATAGTCTTTGTCTCAATACGAAGTGGGCAGGTATCGATTTGCCTGAATGTGGGATTGTTTGTTTCTTTGTTAGCAAAATACTTAATGAACCACTTGACAGATTTTAATAAAACAAACGGAAACTTACCATTGGATGAACATCTACAAGTAACCCTTTTTAAAATTCATTTGGATTTGCAAAGGCTGCCTTAGCCAATCAACAACGATGGTTGCAACGTATAGAATTTCAAACATTGAGCTGAAATTTGGGATGGTAGGGGCTGAGAACCATTCCAAACATATAATCTGAGCACTGAAAGATTGTGGATATGACATTGGAGGGGGTAATGGATATGACATCATTCCATATCCAGCGTATCCACCATTTCCAGTGGATACAAATACATTAAACCCCCCACAGATCTTTTTTTTCCATAAGTTGATGCCATTAAATAATGTATAGTGAAGACAAATAGATAAAAGTAACAGAATCTGAACTCAAACATGATAAAATTATATTGATATACCATCAACCACCCACACCAAACTAATTTAATCCTTTACCTACAAAGACCAATGACACAGAAGAATCAAAGAGGAGGTGAGAGCGGTGTGGAACAGACTGCACACTCAGCTGAATGTGTTTTGCAAACATATTGCTTTTGTTAACCTTTTATTCGCCCCACATATGTATTGGCTTGCAGATAGATGTAGTAGATAGATTAGGTGTGCTCCCAGATTCTTTCAGTAGTTGAACAGCAGCCAAGCTGAGAGATGTTCTAGTTTTATCATCACCATAACACTTACGCTGCAAGATTATAATATATGTATGTGGAGTTTTATCTACTATTGTGTAGCAATAATAAATAGAGTACAGCTTATCACCCTGAAATCATCTTTGTGTTGTTATGGAAGCACCATTTCAATATGTTTAGCTACTAAAATATTATCGGTGTGTTACATAGAGAAGATGCTATCCTATGCAATGAGCTTCCCTCTTGATTTGGATTTTAGTCCTCCTGGTTTGCTGGGAGTTATGTTCACCGTTTCATTTTAGTCTCCTTTCCATTGTGGATGGTGGGAAAAAAAAAATACAAGTCTTAGAAGACCCTTGAACAAGTTTCCAAATAATTATTTTCAAATCCCTGAAAACTCAAACATCATATAAGTCCATCCATCCGTCCATCCGTCCATCCATCCATCCATCCATCCGCCCATCCATCCATCCATCCATCCATCCATCCATCCATCCATCCATCCA
>NC_056498.1:12854331-12881373 GCF_014905685.2 Nematolebias whitei
CCATCCATCCATCCATCCATCCATCCATCCATCCATCCATCCATCCAGATCCAAACAAGCATTTTTTTTTTTGTGGGGTTGAGAGTACAGCAGTCCCTCGCTCTTGCGTGGTTTTTCAACGTAAGATTATTCACGACACACCATTGTCAACTTTAATATTACTCATGTGATTGGGACAGTACGAGATAAAAAGTTAATGAAAAAAAATGCTTCGGACAGGTGCCGCCATTTGTAATTTTCTTTCAATAAGCCTTTATTGTAATGCAACTACACTTCCCAGAAGCCAGAAGGACATCCAGCTGCTGATTTCTGCCAAAATGGAGGGATAGTTTTGCAACGCAAAGTCAGAAGTAACTATCTGAACTGTCAGAAAAGTTTTTTTTTTTAAAGCCTGAAGTTCAATGTTCCACGTCCACATCAACCTGGGTGGGGCAGTGGGCTTCGCCACTGCAGGGTAGGTCTGCCAAATTGGAACCGAGCCCAACCAGAACCGAGCTGCTGGTCTGCAGAGCTGGTGAGTTCCTCATATACATATTTACAGTACTGTATAGTACATGTACATATGTTGTTAAAAGTATGTAGGTTTAAGAATTTAGAATATTCCAAGACTGTGGGAAGGCTTTATAAATCCTTAATATATATATAAATACTAAAATAAATATAGTGTTCCTACTTTATGATTTTTCACTTATCGGGGTGATGAGTGGAACGTAACTCCCGTGATAATCAAGGGACTACTGTAATGTCAATGTGAACATCTGGATCGATCAGATTTATCGTTGGTCAGACATGATCTGTGTACAACTAACTAGAAAATGGACTGTGTGTGTGTGTGTGTGGGGGGGGGGGACTTTATGTCTTTTCGTTCCAAATTTAGACAAGAAACATGCAAAACATGTTTAAGAAATATCACACTAATTTCACATGTTTTTGCATGTGGTATGTGTTTCTTTCTGTACAGGTCTTCTAAGCTGTCGCGGCATCTACACCAGCTGTTCACTGAAAAATGTCCTTGAGCAGATTTTTTCACATTATTTGCATTTTGCTTACTATAAAGCACTTTTCAGTAAGAATAGTAAAACCTCTCTGGAACACTATTAGGCTTTCAGAGGCCTGTCACAGTCGAACAGGCTTATGGGTTTCAACCCTCCGCTTGTCCCTTTGTCACTGATATGCAGGTATACAAATTACAAGGCCCGTGCTCCACTCACAGGGGGCCAACCTCAATATTCTTCCACACAGCTTCATTTAACGCCTTCATCACTCATCGGCAAGATTTATTTTCTGTCATTAGGTGGACTCTGGCCAGCAATAGGCTTGGGACCAGCTTGACTTGCTTGAGCAGACAGTGAATCATGCAAAAGTCTTTGGAGTGCTAGGGATCCAAAGCTCTGTAATAATCTCTTGCACCAAGGTGTGATATAAATTGAGCTGGCTGGACTGGAAAGCCCAGATCAGTGCCTCTACAAATGGACCCCAACCCCAAGGGCTGCTAACCTTTCTTTATTCAAGTTAGCTTACTGGCAGAACTCCATAAGCAGTGTTGTAGACACTTTAGGTCAGTGGATCTTAACTTTTATTTTTTGTATGACCCCATTTTCCTCTTCCCGCTTGGAGAATATTAAGTTGTTCCTTAAATAGATTTGAGTTCTGTTTTTTTGGATGCATAGTACTGTGAAGATTGAACATAAATAAACAGTTTATCAACTTTTTTATTGTAAATCTAAATTCAAACTAACATAGACCTAACACTGCAATAGAGATTGTTTTGAAATTGAAATCTAGACTGAGTCACTGGTACATTGTAACCTCCACAAGTGGCTTGCTGTCGAACCTCATCCAGCCCTTAAAGCAGGTTGTCAGGAACTTGCACTTAAGCAGTCAAGGACATGTAGAGATGCAAACTGTGGGAAGTCGGGCTTAGAGAATAGTTTACTATACTTGAGTAGTCCCTCACTAATTACGTTCCAGACACCCCCGCGCTAGGTGAAAATCTGTAAAGTATGGATGTTATATTTATTTTAGTATTTATATATATATTAAGGCTTTATAAACCCTTCCCACACTCTTGTAATTTTCTTAAAAGCGTTCTAAACTCTTTAAACATGCTAAAAGAGCACAGTGAAAGACAGGACAGTATGATGCTACAGTTACTGATCCAATCAGCGTGACCGGGGGTGGACTGGACATCGGAAGCACCGGGGCATTTCCCGGTGGCCTGGCCCGCTCAGTGATCACCATGGGGGATTAAAGGCTCAGTTCAGGTTGTGCTTCATTATTTTAAATAAACAATCCATGTCGCTCACTCTGGTATCCACCTAACTGAAGGTCCCACAGCAGTGATGGGGAAAGACAGACCACACCCCTTCTTTCTCTTTCTAAGGCTGTCAGTCACAGTAGAGCAGAGACACACAACAGGTTGTGTGCCCGCCTATTTTGCGTCTCTGCTCTGCCGTGAAAGCATCAGAAATAGAAAGGAGGGGGCCCCTCGGTAATCACTGAGCGGGCCAGGCCACTTAGAAATGTTACTTGGTTCCACTGTCCAGGAAAATGGGGAGTGTGGTAAAGAGGTGAAAAAGAGAGTCCAGGCAGGATGGATAAAACTAACAAAAACTAACAAAGTAAGCTTACCATGAAATACAAGGAATAATCATAAAGCATGTGCTTTCCTTATCTAAGACACACAGGGTCTATACGCAACATAAATATTCTCTTCATTGCTGTCCAATGTGAGCTATTGAATAAAACAACATATGATCTGAGGAACTGTACAAATAAAAACAGTGTTAACAACCACCAAACCAGGTAGAATAAAATTATGTTTTTCAGCTGTAATGTATTTACAGGGGTCTGTTCCCATATGACTTAGTGATCGAGCCCCAGTGGTCTGGTGAACTTCCATTTTTTCAGAGTGAGTTTGTAGCATTTCTTACTTGGAGTTATTTTGGTGTTTTAAGTGTTAGTGCTATTTGTATTTGCAGCATTTTTCCTTTGCATTCTTTTTATTTTTTTGGTTGTATTTTTTTTTCTTCTATTTTTTCTATCACAACATTTTACAGTTGGATTTGTATTTTTTGTTTGTTTGTTTGTTTGTTTGTTTTAGAGTTTGCGTCATTCATGTGTTTGCAATGCATTTTAACTGCTGTGCGTTAAGCTGTTTGCAGCACGTTTGTGTTGGCCACCATATATTTTACAGTCCAAAGTTTCACCCATGCAGAGAGCATGCACATTTACAACTACAAATGTATGTGTTGCAAACAAACAGGCCTGGTTTCAATATGTTCAGCATGTCTTTTTGGATTCACTTTATGCTCATCACTTGTGCCCATTATTTGCTCTGTCTCTCAAAGGAAGAAGTGCTAATTGTATGATGGGGCAAAAATACCCATGAAGCAGTTCACACTCTTGTTATTGAATCGCAGTTGTCGTCCTGATCATTCTAAATATGGTTGTGCACCACAAACACAGCAGGCACAAAAGTGACAAGGAGAAAGAAAAGTGTCATCACTGGAAAAGGGATGAATTATACCTTTCCTAACATGCCAGCTCTTTTTGTGAAGGCAACAATGCATCATAGTGCTCCTCATCCTCCTTTTCTTCTCCTGATATGCAATTGCCAGTAGTTCTTTGGTGATATTTTATTCTTACTGTATGTCCTGGGCAATGATGGTCTTTGAGAATCAGATCAAATTGGATGTGACTAATATTTATATAGGCATGGATGGGTTTCCATTATAATGCATAATTATATACCTTATTCATTGTAAGCAAAAAGCACATGCACAGACAGTTCGGTACAAATCTCACTTAGATGTGTAAATTAAATAATTTTGCAGAACCTAAAAATGCACCTAAGTAAATTACTTTGGGCCACAGTGTTCTTTAGACTCAAAGCAGGTTGTGGTGCAGACTAAAAACACAGCTGGTGTTAGTGAGATGTTGAGATTAGTCACAACAGATAATGAATAGTGCACACTCTGTTTAGAGGCATTTAGACAGACAAAACTATAACCTTGTGATCGCCTTCTTGGAAAAAAAAGAGGATTTGTTTCAAAAAGCCATTGTCATTGGTTAATTGGTCACTATTGAGATCTGCAGCAGGTGTGGAGGTGTGTTTTACAGTGTAAAGTAAAAATAAGATGGGCAGCTCTTAACACCAAAAATAAGTTCCAATTGTGAAAATACTCAAATCAGTATGTATCCCTATTCTACTTTTTTAACTGAACTTGAAGAAAACTTTTAATTAAAAATCCACATCTTGTAGATTTTGTTCTCTTTTTGTGGCTTTTTAATTTAGTTTTTGGGAGGTATTTTGCTCCATATAAAACTGGTTACAACCCTATTAATGTATTTTTTTAACAGATAGGGGGAGGGCTAGTTAGAACAGACACCTCCTGATTAATCAAATGGGAGACATGTGGAGAAAGTAAGCCAAGATTAAATGCCTAAATATGGCATGATTACACATCTGTTATGTTTTTTGTTTGTTTTTTTGTTTGATTGTTTGCCATTTTTGTACTGGGAAGTGCAGTTTTTGTCCATGGCTTTTACTCTGCACTTTTTCTCACCTACAATATTACCTAAAGTAAAAAAAAAAAAAAAAACACTAAAGAACCACAGACCAGCCATGTGTGAGGCATTAGAAGTCTGCTCATTACCATTAGGGATATAATTCATTTCCTTATGCAAATTTTACAAATACACATATATACCTTGATATATAATAATTCATCATCTTAACAAGAAGAGATACATGAGTTCATTTACAAAAAGTACTTTCAAGTTTGATGGTAGCATTGATTACACAAATAATATTTGAAGTACAGTCGAACCATATGCTGATGAAGATTCACAGTCATCCAGGACATGATGAATTCAGCAAAGCGTAGAACCATCCATCCATCCATCCATCCATCCATCCATCCATCCATACATACATACATACATCCATACATACATACATACATACATCCATCCATCCATACATACATCCATCCATACATACATCCATCCATACATCCATCCATCCATCTTCCACATGTTCTGAAGTCGGGTCGCAGGGGCAGCAGTTTGAGCAGGGAGGGCATGTTTATTGTTGTTTCATGTTGTTTATTGTCGAGCTAAAACAGTTGCTAAGGTTTTCCAGCTTTTGCAATCCACTTTTGTCATTTTCCAGTCTGATTTGTTCCGTTTCAAACTTGTCTTAAACTCCTCCATTGACTATGTTTACATGAACGCTCCTACAAGCACTCTGCAGATGTTGGGTGCTGTCTATCATGGTGCACTAAGATTCATAACTGGCTGCGATTATCGTACCCACCACTGCACCCAGTATTCACTGGTTAACTGGTCATCATTAACTTCACACAGACTCTCTCACTGGTACATTTTCATCTGTAAATCACTTCTTGGTCTGCTGCCTTCATACATCTCCTCCTACATGTCTCTGCGTGAGTGCAGCTACAGCGTGCGCTCTCAGGACATTATTACCTGCAGTGTTCCCTCAGTGAGGACTGAACTATGTAAAAGGGCCTTCTCCTACTCCGCTCCTGTTTCCTGGAATATCTTACAAAAAGATCTGAAGCTCTCGACCTTGACCTCTCTAAGTGGCTTCAAACATCTGATAAGTTCCTGGGAAATAAACAATGCAGACACGTTCCTGTTTTTAGTTTTCTAAATCGTCTCACATCCTAGCTGTTTTAGTTTTTGTTTTAAATACATGTTTTTAATTTGTTATTCTCAATTTATATGATTTTCATGATTATCTACTGTTGTCATCACTCTTTGTTAAAATCAGGTGTCCCAGAGGCTCAATGATTAACCCGTATAAATAAAGGTTGAATGAATGTTCACAAGACACAAATTGAAATTTTATTTCTATACATGGGAGTCAAAAATTTGACTTTTGACAAAATAGAATTTGCAGAAAAATGTCCTTGTTTTTCGTGTCTTTTGGCCCCCATGCACACAAATAAAATCTCAAGACCGTATGATGATGATCGCTATAATGTAAATAAGCATCATCAACTCATATGTATTCCTTTACACCTATAAATAAATACATATGCTCTCCTTGGTTTTATATCAGTGTTTTAAACTCTCTTCATATGACAAATGACAAACGAAGCAATTTTAGTTAAACCCTAAAATACACTGTGTAATCTCATATCATGTGAAATCTGTCATGTGCTTTTAATGGCACAACTACTAACAAACCAATGTTTAGCTATAGATCCTTTAAACAAGACCAATTTAAAACCATATTTTGTCTGGACAATTGTGATTAACTGTGGTGGCCATCTTATATTGGCCTCTGGAAGTTTATAAGTTGTAGATGCACCTCAAATGTGTCATTGAAATGCATTCTGTGGTATATGAGAGGAATTTGAGTAACAAACAGACACACAGATGTGAATGTTCAGAAGCGAGCAAAAACAAACAAACAAACATTTTTGATCATATTTAATAAGCAAGAATCGCCTTTAAAATGAAGCCTTCTCTAAACTTTTCTTTTCAAATTACTGCAATAGATCAACTTTTGCTTTTCCAGCCTCCCGCACTTCACTCTTTACACTTGCAGTTAGGTTTTGCTTAGAGAAGTGACCCCCCCCACCCCCCCCCCCCCAACCATTTAAAGGCTTTTTACTGTGGGTGAACTCTGGCTTCTCGTTACAGAAGGTAAATAACAGAATTATTGAGGCACATGGTGCCATCAGAACCCTGCTGAAATGTATTTCACTGAAGTGATCGCTCAAAATTCCCAAACACATTTCCTCTGTGTGGACTGTGTGTGTCTGTTCTCTGGTATTCTGCACAGCTTGTGAAATGTAGCGACATTAGGATAAAAGTAAATGTTTTCCTGTGACACAAAATATCCTCGGTATTATTGCCCGCCTCTGAGAGGCAGAGCAATAATGCTTTTGCTACTTTTTGTGCAAGCGTGTGTTTGTGTGTGCGTATTTGTTTCTCTGTACCAATAGCAAGATATCACATAAATCCCTGAAGTAAAAAAACAAAAAAAAACTCTTAAGTAATTATTATATGAACATGTATAACTGAAAACAATTTGTAATCACTCTGATTCAAAATGACAACCACAGCAATCGTCATTCAGAGTTCTAGAATTGCGCCGCTCCAGGTGGCTGCATGTTTGAGCAGCTCTGTTACTTTCATTCTGAGATTTTACTTTTGGAAACTTTAGTACTTCTTTTTCTGGATGTAAATCACATTTTTTGGATGATTGTTTCCTCTGGTATCAGATGCTGTGCAGCAGGAAGGATTTTTACTGAAACTTTTTTTAGTTTTGGACATTTGTTATGATGCGTAACCATGGCAACAAGGCAGTTTTCTACAACCAGCAGCAGCTGATTAACATCTCAAAAGCTCAAATAATAGCTCAACTACAGCCCCAAATCTCAAATGAGTTGAAAGGATGTTCTGTGGATGCATTCTCATCTACCTGACAGCTGTACTCGAGTGCCTTGCCACTGAGATCCTGGAACTAGCAGGAAACACGGCTCATGACAGCAGAAGGACATGATCGTCCCTCGGCACCTACAGTTGGCTGTCCGCAGTGACAAGGAGCTCGGCAGACTGCTGGGAGGAGTGGCCATCGCTCTGGGAGGAGTTCTGCCCGGCATTCGGGCGGTCCTACAGCCCAGGGGGAACCGAGAGGCCAGCCGAGTCTGGGTGGACGGATCAGACGGCATCTGCAGCCAGTTTCTTAGGATCCACTGTGGGATGGACCTTTACAAGAGATCCTTCCTGTTTACAGCCATCAGTGTCTATAACATCTCTTAAAGAAATGAGGATAACAAGTTACAAAAACAAAAAATTTCCCTCTGGGATTAAAAAAGTATTTTTGAATTTGAATTTGAATTGAATTGAATTGAAAACATGTTTAGAAATCATAAATTGTTGTACTTCTGTCAGTTTAACATAAATTAAGCTAACATTTGGCACATTTGTAGCTGAGATTGAAACAACCTAAATTTTGAGTATTAACAGAAAAACACAAGATATAATAAAAATAAATAAATAAATAAAAAAACTGGGAGTGGTAGTGAAAAGGTTAGAGAACGTGGGCCTGTGATCGGAAGGTCACCAGTTCAACTCCCCAGACAGACAACATTAAAATGTTGGTGGGAAAGGTGAAGCACCCACACCTGCCTCCACCCTCATTTGCCACACACTGGCAAGGACCTTAACCCTTACCATCTTCTCCCAAACATGTCTCTCTTGAAAATGAGTCCTGATGACTCATTGGAACTACCTGTATAAATAAAGGTTAAATAAAAGTATTAATAAAATGAGTTTAAAACTGCCATTCTGCCATTACTAAATTAAAAGACCATCTCGGTGTATCCGTTTACAAAGCATGGCCTAATAAACCTATATTTGGACATTTTTAAAACGTTATATTTGTGTATACTGTGCATGGACCAATGATTAACTTTTTGACTCAACCCAATTAAAAATGGCCGCCACAGTGGACTGAACTTAGAAAAAAAATCAAAATAAAAAAATACTATCATATTATAGTTTGGTTTGTTAATACCTGGGCACTTGTCACCACACATAGTTTAAGACATGTTGTGCAACATCATTTCTTACTTTTGTCAATTACTGTTGGAGTTAACTTTGTTGGTTTGTTGGTTTGTTAGCAAAATATCTCACGAACCACTTGACAGATTTTAAGGAAACTTTCAGATTTTAATGTGTCTACTCAACTGCAACTGATTAACATTTGCAGACAATCTCATTCAAGATGACTGTCACTGTTCCTTGACCTTAACGTACAAAAGAAAACGCTACAACTTAGTGAATTTTACTAACACAAATTTGGTGGTGTATTGGCTGAGAGGCATCATCGCCACACATTGCACTAACAGATCACGCATCTTAGTTTAAAACGTTGCCATGCAAAGTATTATGCAGTATACATATCTTTAGTGGAAAGCATTGCATGGAAAGCTCTTCCTGTCTGTGAGCATAGAATAATCCAAACAGGTGGCTGTCAGTTTCCAGTCAACAGCACAAAGACAGTGGCCTTTCTCTGCATTCTCATGTGGTACAATTTGCTATCTATTCTTGCCGAGTGTTTGTTTAGTCATAATTCATTCCTTGGGCCAGATTATAGTACACCTGCAGAGCCATCATGACAGGCACAGAGCAAATAGAGACAAACAGAAGTGTGCAAATGATAGAGGGATGGAATGAACGTGGCTAGAAAAGGCTGTGATTTGGAAGGAACAGATAACAGAAAATGAAATTTTGTGAAACAGCTAATAAGAGATGGTGAGGAAGATCTAACCTTACCTAACATTTGTATATCTGGAAAAACTCAATGGTAGAATGTTGTTCAGATTTGAAAACATCTGCAAAAATGGATTAAATCTTGAAGTCAAAATGTATCTTTTTTTTAGCAATCCAGTTGTTGCATCCCACTCCATTTAAAAGGTACAGATACAACAGGAAACAGTAGACCTGGCTCCATGTAGAGTCTCTAAAAAACGTATAGGCACAGGTGCAGACCTCTTTCTCTGCCATCAAACACTCCACTGTCTAATCTGGTTTGATTTGCCCACCATTCAACCTAATAACATCTGGTTAACAATGCCTTTGACATTTGAGCTGAGCGACAGCTTTGCATGTTCATCCTTGACCTTTATTCCCTGTGAGCGGTTTTAGCATCAGGCGAAAAACTGTATCTTTCTCAACAATTTTAGCTATAATAAATGTCAGGGCCAGGAGGCTTCAGCCTGCATGCAGACTTGATTGGATGTTGCAGGTGACTGCTCTGAATGAGCTCTGTGTCTTTAAATAAAGTGAGCCTTAATGATTAACAGGTAGGTGATAATGTCAACATGAACAAACATGGAAAACCAGCTCCTACAAGATGAAAATGTAATGCTTGTGTCCAACAATCATTTAATCAAACCAGAGATTGTATTTTAAACAGAGACGGCTTTGACTGAGACGTCCCAGGATATTCAACTGTTTCATCTTATACCACTTGAATGTTGCTTTAGCAGTGTGTTTAAGCCAGTGGTTCCCAACCCTGGTCCTGGAGGAACAGTATCCCTCTTGTTTTACTTGTTTCCCTGCTGTAACACATGTTTCAGTGATTTTATTACTTCCTCGAGTTCTGCAGAAACCTGTCAATCACCATTTTATTAAAAGCAGGTGTGTCAAAGCAGGGGGACAACTAAAACATGCAGGATGGTGTTCCTCAAGGACAGGAGTTGGGAACCACTGGTTTAAGCATCACTGTCTTGCTTAAAGATGGCCAGTCTCAAATCTCTAAAAAAAAAAACTAAAACAGGTTTACCTTAAGAATATCTCAACAATTTTGCACCGTTTAGCTTTCAGGCAATTCTGACCAGTTTCCCAGTCCATGCAGAAGAAAAACACCCCCACATGCATGACACTACCACCACCATGCTTCACTGTAGGCATAGTGTTCTCAGCCTGATAGAGGCATTAGGTTTTTGACAGACATGGTGATGTACTTGATGGTCAAAAGGCTTTATTTCAATCTCATCTAACCACAGCATCACCTTGCATATAGTTTTCAATTCATAAACATCATCATTTCATCTCTCTCTTTCATCATCTTCTCTTTTGTAGACTTATAGCCAATTTGATCAAACATTTTAAATGGTCGTATGTTCTTGTGCAATGATGTGAGATTTTGTGAGATGTGTTAGAGATCAAAGTACATTACGGGGATAGCTCTCATCTGCTATTGCACATAATTTAGCACAATAGCTGTAAAACAGATAGATTTAGCGCCTATGCTTTGCTAATGCCAGTTAGCTGTGGTGGCTGACTTGCACTGAGGTGAATCCAGACATCATTAAGTTTTAGATGAACAAAATAATTCTTACAGTAGTTAAAGTATTTTAGTTCAAGAAACAGTTTGATAACAAACATTAACCTAACTAGAATTAACTTTTAGCTACTATCCTACCAATTTTTCTCAATATAACACATCGTTTAAGTTAAAGCCATTTATGTGATGGCTAATGTTAGTTAGTTGTTGAAGAGATGTTTTACTAACAGACAGGGTTGTAGCTCATGATTAATAAAGGACCTGAAGTATGTGTTGGGTATGATGCTCAGCTACATGACTATATGGTAAATTTGACAGAGCCTGAACTTAAATGTGGTTTGGCATTATTATTATTATTATTAACCTTTATTCAACTAGACAAATCTCTGTGACATCACAT
Source organism: Nematolebias whitei (assembly GCF_014905685.2). NCBI lineage: Eukaryota > Metazoa > Chordata > Actinopteri > Cyprinodontiformes > Rivulidae > Nematolebias > Nematolebias whitei. The sequence goes on from NC_056498.1 coordinate 12,865,566, forward strand.
ATTTTTTTGCAAGGTAGGCCTGAGTCTGTAGGCAGCCTAAAATGTATGTTTTTGGACTGTGGGAGGAAATCGGAGTACCCAGAGAAAACCTATACAAACACAAGGAGGACATGCAAACTGCACAGAAAGACTCCAGCCCCAATTGGGGGATTGAACCCAGGACCTTCCTGCTGTGAGGCAACAATACAAATACTAAAGTGTTGAGCTGTCGCGGCAGTAGCTCAGTATGATTAGGTACACCAACCATCTTGAATGTAATGGAAAAATTAAACTTGACATTGCTTCCTTTTCATTTTAGGATCTATACATCAGTTATATCATATTTTTTATTTATTTTCTTATATAGAAATGTAGCCAAAATTATATTGCTTGTTTTTAAAAGTCTTAAAGACTTGGTACCAGATTATTAATCAGAACTTCTGAATCATAGGTCCACAAAAACTCTTTCTGTGTGTTCCTAGATCCAGACTTAAAACTATACATGACAGTTATTTTTCGTTGTGGTACCTAAATTGTAAAACACTCTACCTTTGAAAATTAGAGTTGCTCACATCATCAATTATATAAAAAAAAAAAGACTAAAAAAAAAAAAAAAACAAGCAAATTAAACAAAAAAAAACGTTTTCATTCTGGAACAAAGTTTTTGTTCTGATATTGAATGAGCAGACTCCTGCTACTACTGAACTAAATCATAATTCAATGTCTGTATAATTTACTGTTATAGACAGTTATGTGTTCAAGTCCGATTAACTGACAACCATCTCAGAATGAGTTGAATTGAAAAAAGTATGTTGATGTAGATGAATGTACAATAGTACTTATTCAGAGGTCCAATAAAATCCAACTAGTGGTTCATGTTTGCATAACACACACACTAACACACACCAGCTCATGCAATTACATCATCACCCGCTTTCCATAATGATAGGCAATACTGAAAATCATTTGCACATATAGGTGATGTGAGAGAGAGTTGTGGAAGCTAGACTTAGATGAGAGGTGACTACTTGTGAGCAACAGTATGGTTTCATGCCAAGAAAGAGCACCACAGACACCATCTTTGCTTTGAGGAAGTTGATGGAGAAGTACAGAGAGGGTCAGAAAGAACTCCATTGTGTCTTTGTGGATTTAGAAAAAACGTATGACAGGGTGCTGAGGGAGGAGGTGTGGTATTACAGGAGGAAATCTGGAGTGGCAGAGAAGTATGTTAGACTGGTACAGGACATGTATGAGGACAACAGGACAGTGGTGAGATGTGCTGTAGGAGTGACAGATACCTTCAAGGTGGAGGTGGGAGTGCATCAAGAATCAGTTCTGAGCCCCTTTTTGTTTACTCTGTTGATGGATCGACTAACAGATGAAGTCAGACAGGAATCCCTGTGGACTATGATGTTTGTGGATGGCATTGTGATCTGTGGTGAGAACAGGGAACAGGTGGAAGACAACTTGGAGAGGTGGAGGTATGCTCTTGAAATAAGAGGAATGAAAGTCAGCCATAGTAAGAGAGTACATGTATGTGAATGAGAGGGAGGCCAGTGGAACAGTGAGGCTACAAGGAGCAGAGGTCACAAAAGTGCAAGACTTCAAGTACTTGGGCTCCACTGTCTAGAAAAATGGGGAAGGTGGTAAAGAAGTGAAAAAGAAAGTCCAGGCAAGATGGAGCGGATGGAGAAATTTGTCAGGAGTGATTTGCAACAAAGGAGTGTCAGCAAAGGTCAAAGGAAAAGTTTACAAGACAGTGGTGAGACCAGCTATGTTGTATGGTCTGGAGACAGAGACATGGACAAAAAGACAAGAGAAAGAACTGGAAGTGGCAGAAATGAAGATGTTGAGGTTCTCCTTATGAGTGACAAGGATGGATAAGATTAAGAATGAGATCATCATAAGTACAGCACAGGTTGAACAACTAGAAGATAAAGTTAGAGAAGCCAGACTGAGATGGTTTGACAATGTCCAGAGAAGGGACAGTGGGTATACTGGTAGAAGGATGTTAGAAATGCAGCTGCCAGAAGAAAAAAAAATACACAGAATAGATAGAAGGATGCAGTTAGAGAGGACATAGAGGTTGTTGGAGTGAGGACAGAGGATGCAAAGTACAGAGTGCGATGGAGGACGATGACCCACTGTGGAGACCCCTGAAGAGGGAAAAGCTAAAATAAGAAGAATAAGAAGATATAGGTAATGTGACATATGTAATACTCTTCTTTAATCAGTGCCATTAGAGGGTGATCATTAATCTGTAGAATTCACAAGAGAATGAAAAACTTAGAGCTGAATAATAAACAGTAGAGCTTCTTTTCTTATTATCTTCATTTATTATATCCATGCATTATCTTTACCCGCTTATTCCATTTTGGGTCACAGGGGTCGCCGGTGCCCATGTCCAGCAATCACTGTGCAAGGGGCAGGGTACACCTGGACAGGTCGCAAGTCCATCACAGGGCCACATAGAGACAAACGAGAAAAACAACCATTCACTCTCTCACTCACACCTAGAGACAATTTAGAGTTACCAATCAGCCTAACATGCACGTTTTTGGTCTGTGGGAGGAAACCGGAGTACCCGGAGAAAAACCCACGCATGCACGGAGAGAACATGCAAACTCCACCCAGAAAGCCCCTGGACCGGGGTTTGAACCAAGGACCTGCTCGCTGAGATGCAGCAGCTCTACCAGTTGTGCCACCGTGCTGCCCCATTTATTATATATATAAATTTATTCATATTGTTATTTATTCATTCATAACATTATTTTATTATTTGTTAATCTTCTGCTAAGTGTAGCAAGACAAATGAAAAGAATTTGAAAACATTGTTAGATGATGGAAAATACTAGTTGTTTACCATTGTTTACCATAGGGGAGTGGTGGGGCAGAGGTTAGAGAGGTGGGCTTGTGATCCGAAGATCGCCGGTTCACGCCCCGGCCCCGACAACATCAAAAATTGTGGGTGGGGCAGGTGAAACACCCACACTTGCCCCCACCCTCATTCGCCCCACTCTGGGCCCATGAGCAAGGCCCTTAACCCCCACCATGTGCTCCCTAAAAAAACAGGTCTCTCTTGAAAATGAGCTCTCATGGCTCAATGAGACTAACCTGGATAAATAAAGGCTAAATGAAAAAAAAATAATAATAAGCGTTGGAGTTGAGATGTACACAAAGAAATGTTGGATTGTTTGTCTCTAGGCTGCACATATATGCAAGCATAACGTTTTGCCCCGGTCCTTTGTGTTCGTGTGACAATTGCTTTTCTCTTCGCCTGCAGTCTGTTTGTTTTCTGTCGCCGGTTTGAACCCGCTTCCTGACAGCAGCTGAATCAATCACAAAGCCTGCCTGGCACGTAAACTGGCACAACTCATTGTTAAGATCCAAGAGGTGTGCGTGTTGCCTTCTCTGTGTTTACAACTCACAGCGATCTGCCGAGACATCAGACATCATAATCATTCCTTACGTGATGACTGCATGCTTTGTGTGTAACGTGTAAAAAGGAAGAGGAGTTGTCGCAGCAAGTGGTGGGAATCTACGCTCCTAACAGGGTATTAATTTTCAATATCTTCCTGCAATGAGATACACTGCATTTTCCTTCACAAATTGTCTTTGGAATTCCTATCTCCATGATTGCCCCCTTGTTTCCATATCTGCTCCATTCCAATCTACCCCCTCGTGCTTGGAGCCCTGTGATGGTGTTGAATCACTTTATTGGCCTGTGTGCACTCCTCCAATTGTCTCGCAACACAGCAGCACAGATCACGGAACGCCTTATGCAGAGCACGGTTTCGAAAGATGAAACCTTCCTGCAGTGCTGATTAACTGATGAATCTTATAAAGTGTGAGACGAGTGACATCACAGCCAGAACTTAATCAGATAGGAGCATCTGCAGACAAGAGTGAGGCATCTGTTTGGCCTAAGGGTGGAAATCAAACCAATCTGTGCGAGTTAGCAACATTTTCTGTTGTCGATTTGCTGTTTCCTAACTGTTGCTTACCTTTTTGTATTTCAAATGTGGGCTTTATGAATTTGATTTTAATGCTTGAAAGATCTTTAGCCCCATCAAATGTTAATTTGATTTAAAATCCACCATTCCAGGCTGTAAAAGTGAACCACTTCAGCATAGGATGAATTAATACATTGTGTCATGGAGATTAGTCGCTCCCCTAGATACGATGAGTTGTTACTTCAGGGAAATTGTAGCTATCTCCTCTTCTTTCACCTCATCCTATCATCCCTTTTTCTCATTTGGTTTTATGGCTGGTGTACACTGGCCACAATCCAAACCTCCCTACTTCCTCCTCTCCAATCCCTCAGCTCTTTCCTGAGGGAGACAGGAAGCTAATGGTGTTGTGCTGAGTCCTCACCATTAATCAAGCCCCCATTAGCCGAGCACCTACAAAACTTTGGAATAATTGATACATCGGGACACCCATTGAGGACGTTGCAAACAAAGCAAAGCACCAACAAGTTGAGCTGACAAAGTCACAGTTGATTCTTAATGTTGTTTCTGAAATCTGTCTGTAGGACCTGACTATAGCATCTACCTTTAAGAACCATTTTCAGGCCTCATCTACACTACTCTGGATATGTTGAAAAACAGAGAGTTTCTACTGCGTTTGCACCTCCCAGATATTTTAAGAATACTTTCAAAAGTGGGCACTTTGAATATTTTTTGTTTTGTTTTTGATGCCTTTGTGTGAATTTGTAATATTGACTGAGCGTTTAAAAAAAAAAAATGATATAGAAGCTGATTTCGTGCACGCCCACATTCACTCTGTGCTCTGGAAACCAAATCAACAATGGAACATGTTTTACAAGATTTATTTAATGGTTTATTTTTTATTGTGATTTATTTTTTAACTAGGGATCTCCAACCTTTTTTGCTCCTTTGAGAGCCACTATCGCAAAATGAAAATGGCCAAGTGCTTCATTAAGTATTATTTACAGTATTTTTATTCATTTTTAAACTTACTTAAAGCCAAACCATCAGAATAAGTTTGTTTTGCTTGAACACACACACACACACACAAAAAAAACCCCATTGAATTTAAAGGAATGTGCATTTTCTGTTAAACATTTATCTATAATAGTGTATTTCACACTACTGGAAACAGGGGGAGTGTTGGTACAGAGGTTAGAGAAGGTGAGTCTACGATCGGAAGGTCACCGGTGCAACTCCCCGGACCAACAACATCAAAATGTGGGTGGGAAAAACACACACACCTGCCCCCACCCTAATTTGCCCCACTCTGGGCCCTTGAGCAAGGCCCTTGACCCCATCATCTGCTCCCCCAGGCACACAATAATGCAGCTCTCTGCTCCACACAGAGGGCTGTGGTAGCTCAGTGGCCTGTGGTTTCTGTCAGGAAGGGCATCCGGCTTAAAAACGATTGCCATGTATTCGTGCGACTTAGTTCACTGTGACGACCCTTGAGAACGGGAGCAGCCAAAAGAAGAAGAAAAGAAAGTGTATTTCACATTACCGTATTTTTTGCTATATAAGTTGCACCTTTTTATATAAATTTGCAAGTCTTGCGATTTTACACTGAAGCGACTAATATATGTTTTTCCCCCCATATTTAATACCCAATTTTTGGCTGAGATCTGACAATTTCATTCATTCTGAAATGGAAAATATTGACCACTACCGTTTTCGGCCGCTAAAGGGTCCTCGAGTAATATGGCAAGCCAAGTATCTCATTATTAAATAAAAGTGGCGATTAATGAGACACTTGGCTTGCCATATTGGCCACCTTCATCTCCCTCTGGAAATACTGGAGCAAATGTCAAATCAGCTGCATTTCACCGCCCAGGTGAAATGCAGCTGATTTTACAATTAAAGTGCATATATTAAGGAACATTTAAACTATGACACAACTTTGCTCTAATGTCTATCAAACAAATAATTGTTTTTAGGTGGTTATCTTGTTAAATTTTGAAGAAATGCACAGCGCGTCCTCCCACAGCTGGAAATCAGCTTTTTGTAATGCAGCTGATTTGACCATTAAAGTGCATTTATTAAGGAAATGTTCAACTGAGACACCTTTGCCATAATGTCGAGCAAATAAACAAGTGTTTTTAAGTGTTAATCTTGTTAAATTCCTGTTAAAGTCCTCCTGTGCATGCTCCCGCGGCCGCCATTTGGCAGCCAATAGATTTCTGGCACAACACCGGCCCATGTTTTAGGTGGTCAGCGGAGACACATAACAAATGCGACACGCCAGCGGTGACTCATAATAGATGTGACTTATACAGCAAAGCAACTTATTTATGGATCCCCCCCCACACACACTTTATTAGACATATTTGGACTGATGCGACTGATACAGCGGTGCGATGTGTACGGTGAAAAGTATGGTACTAATTTAAGGTTCAAGGTGATGTCTTTTGGACAGCATGGTGGCGCAACTGGTAGAGCTGCTGCCTCTCAGCGAGCAGGTCCCTGGTTCAAACCCCGGTCCAGGGGCCTTTCTGGGTGGAGTTTGCATGTTCTCTCCGTGCATGCGTGGGTTTTCTCCGGGTACTCCGGTTTCCTCCCACAGACCAAAAACATGCATGTTAGGCTGATTGGTAAATCTAAATTGTCCATAGGTGTGAGTGAGAAAGTGAATGGTTGTTTGTCTCGTTTGTCTCTATGTGGCCCTGTGATGGACTTGCGACCCGTCCAGGGTGTACCCCGCCCCTCGCACAGTGATTGCTGGATATGGGCACCGGCGACCCCCGTGACCCAAAATGGAACAAGCGGGTAAAGAAAATGGATGGATGGATGGATAGTGATGTCTTTTCCCCCCCAAAGGGAAAATTTGTTTGCAGTCAGCAGTAAGAATTTTAAAACATATTTAAAACTTTAATATTAGAAAGTTCAAAACAATGCAATTATAGATACAAAATATTTCATATTCACTTGTCATCTTGTTTTTCCACATCACTGTATTCACATGAATAGTTTGCTGTTTGATTTTCTCAGTGCTTTTGTTTTTTTTTACTGGGTGAGATGACTGGCACTATATGGAGTCAGCAAGAGAGCTGAATGGAGTGTATCCACTTAGGTTTACTCATTGAGTCATTTAAATATTCATCGGTCTGTCTAGTTCTGAACTTTGATTTCAGGACATCCATGTCAGAAAAGGTTGACTCACAGAGATATGTAGACCCAAACAGTGCAGACACTTTCAGAGCAGCTTCATGAAGGTTTTTTTCTAGTTATTTGGCTCAACTGAGTTCCAAAAATACAGAAAAAAGCTTTTGGGACGTAACTGCACATTATTTTGGAGATTTAACATCATTATCCATTTCTACTGGATCAACACAAAAAAGTACAACCATTTGTCCGGATATCTCACTTATATCAACATTCATGAAGGGGTTGGCCATAAATGTTGTGTAGCATTAAAGTTTCTCAAAGTCAGAGAACCTGTCTGCTCCCTCAAATCATTACAAGTGATGACAATACTTGGAAACATTTAAAACCCCAGCGGCACCTGCATGACTTTCCAACATCTTTGAGACGGAGAAAAAGTGCTGAAACCTTTTGAGGGTCGAGATGGTGTAGGGGCAAGGCAACCAACTAAGGAGCCAAAGATCCTAGGTTCAATCCCCGGTCATTGCCCATCTTGTGGTGCATCTGAGCAAGACACCCAATCCCAAATTGCTCCCTGAGCGGTTACATAGCTGCCCACCGCTCCACCTGGGTGTATCCCAGGTGCACTGGGTTAAATGCAGAGAGCCAGTTTTGTCTTTGTATGGGAACATACAATGATGACAACACATAGCACTTTATTTATTATTTTTCCTTTTCTGAATGTATAATGACAGTTTACCATTGAATAGCTTGACATCACTGATTATATCCAATCCGCTTTTGGATTATTTCCTTTTGAACAGCAGATTCAAATGGTTCATTTTCTCAGTTACATATGTCAGGAAAGTAATGACAAATAGCCACTCAGCATCTGTTAAAAGGGTTTTATCCCCTTCGCTTGCATCCATACAAGCCTTGATTTCACCCAGCAAAGAAAGAAAGTGCTGCAGTAACTTACCCTGGGTCAGGCATTGAATGTCAGTGTAGAGGAGCAGATCTCCATGCTCTGCAGTGAATCCCTCAAGGAACAGTTTGAAGCTCTGATGTTGCTTTGCCTTTGCTCGAATGGAGTTGTTGATCTTAACAACAGGCCCCATGATGTGGTCAAATCCCATAATTTCCATGCATATAGCTTGTTGGTGAATGATGCAATGATAGTTCAGGAACTTTGGAAAGTCTGGGTCTGCTCTTTAGTGTACAATAAATCCTGAATGATGGCCTGTCATAGCGGGTGCACCATCTGTTGTCACAGACACCTGCTTTACAACTGGGACCTTTTTTGCTACAAAGTAGTCCTTCATGGCAGTGTACATATCGACTGCCCTAGTTGCTGTTTCAGCAGGAGCAAAGTTAAAAACTCTTCTTTGATGGAAAAGTCTCCAAACACCATCCAGATAAAAACAGCAGCTGGGGTGTGTCAATCTCAACAACAGACTCACCACACTGAATTGAAAACCATTTGCACCTGCCCAGCTGTTTAACCACATCTGTGAACAACACAGACAGTCTTCTGGCCACAGTATTAGCACCAAGTTGCACAACAGCAATAGCAGACACAATTTCAGTTTTATGTGCATTTGTGCTCCCGGTACAGAGTTTCAATCACCGCAGTCAAAACCTCCTTCATAATCCCAATATTGGAGAAAGTTATTTTTGTGCTCAGTTAAGATGTGCTCCACTTTGTATGAAGCTTTTGCTGTAATGGACTGGGTACCTTTAAGAGATGTACCTCAACTCTAATCCAATGATTCCTGGAGACTGTACTCAACAACAGAGTCATCTAATCTACAGGCTAACTTGTCTTTCTGGATAATAATTTCAAATGAGTGAATTTCAATAGGCCAGCAGAAAAAGGTACAGAGCAGCAACAATATCAATGCAGCGTGGCGTGGTGGATCAGTTGATAGAGATGCCGCCTCTCAGCGAGAAGGTCGCTGGTTCAAAGCCCGGTCCGGGGGCCTTTCTGGGTGGAGTTTGCATGTTCTCTCCATGCATGTGTGGTTTTTTTTTTCAGGTACTCTGGTTTCTTCCACAGACCAAAAACATGCATGTTAGACTGATTGGTAACTCTAAATTGTCCCTAGGTGTGTGAGAGAGTGAATGGTTGTTTGTCTTGTTTGTCTCTATGTGTCCATGTGATGGACTGGAGACCTGTCAAGGTGTCCCCTGCCTGTTTCATAGTGACTGCTGGATATACACACCACTGACCCCCGTGACCCGAAAAGGGAAGAAGAGGATAAAGATAAGGCATGCATGGGTGGATGGACAGCATACCCAGGAAATCCTTGTAAGAGATTAATAATCTCATGGGATTTATTTTCTGGTAGAATAAATGTTTAAATTAAAAAAAACATCAGCACAGTCTACACTGCAGTGAATTCTCTGAACAGTAACTTGCCAGTTCTGACACATTCAGTGCAAAATTACAGTTTCAGTCAATTTATTTTAAATCAAACAGCCTAGCTACTGACAAATTTATTAAAAAATGTGTTATGTCATGCCTTTTCAAGAAAATCTATAAAACTAATTCATATCTAGCATGCTGAGCTTGAAACTTTGTACAGTTTTGAATTAGGATAGCTCAAATGTCTTCAAGAAGCAATCAAATATTAAAAAATAAAAATAAAAACTAGCCTTTGATTAATTTGTTAGATTTACAGTACCTTGCCCTGGATTACTGAGAATCTACACTAAGTATTCACTTGTTAAAAAAGGCATTATTATAATGATTTCTATCACACCACTGCCTCTTTTGCATTCTTGGGACTTAACCAGATTGCTTGAAGCTTGTCTTCTTGATCAAATTCCAAAAAATGATATGTGCTATATAGACAAGTTAAAAAAAAAAGTTACAGACCAGTATTTTTCACTGTGCTCAATTTTCTTTCTGCCAAAAACCAAGCCTGAAATTTGACAAAGGCTCAGTTCAACATTACTTATATTTGCTGTCAGAGTTAAAGTATGGTAAATGGCACGTTCCAATAGTTCAAACATGTACTTAGTCTAACAATGTGGGACTTGATTGAATTTATCATACTGTACCCAGTTGTCTTTGGTTTCCTTTCTATCATTTGAGTCCTTTGATTAGCTTTGGTGCACCGTGCTATTTTAAATATCTCAGTGCTCATACCTCTTGCGCAGTCGAGCTAGCATACATATCCAACACAGACAGCCATGTGCAGCAGCACAGCTTTTTGCTCATTATGACTCAGAGCAATCTGCTGAGCTGGGAGAATCCAGACAGCAATTATCTAAGTCAGAGAGTCAGCAAGCAGCACTGCACTAGAGAAAGAGGCTATTAGACAGACACACCACCTTGTTCCCAGAGTTGGATAGTTTTCGTCAGACTACTCTGTGTTTCAGAGGCAATGACAGAGAAAAGAGAAAGCACTAACAGGGCCAATTTAATATGTTACAAACAAAAGTACTGGTGTGTAGGTGGAAACAAGAAGGAGGATTCCAAAGATGCTGATGTGACGGATTGCTGTGCCAAGCGAAATGGCATGCTGGAAGCTGAAATGATGCAACTCAGTGGCACATAGATATAGCTTTTATATGTTTTATACAGGGGGAAAAATACCATAACTTTTTTCTCTCTTCTTCTTCTTTTTTTTTTTTCGCCAACACATTCTGTTCCAGGAAATGGTGACATCTAATGAGAACAGAAAGGAGGTGAAACATACACACGCTTGAGTTGCTCTGTCATTGTATCACATCAGAAACAGAGTTATTTAAAGCCTGCTTTAAAATGCACCAGTCTTCCAAGAAAGTTTATTTTCATTTGAGTTGTCCAGGCTTTGTTATCTCTAAAGGTAAACCAAAGATTGTCATTGGTGGTGGGGTTGGGGGTGTCTACTTTTAGCTGCTTTGCATTGCATGCAAGAAGGATTCTAAATTGATTTTCAAATTTCAAAAATGTATTTTGTTAACGTTAATTAGTGCTGCCAATTTAAAGGTCAATTTATGCTTACTGTACATATGTAAATAAGTATGTTCATTTCAGACATTAACAAATGTCACTTCCCACATTCCGTATTCCCCATGCATTAGGCATGATAATCAGGCAATGCATCCACTAGAGGATGGTGCAGATTTCAGTGATTACTGAATGAGGTTTGTTTCAGACAGCAGCAAACATGGCCACAGTAGTAGATAAGATCATTATGATTAAAATTCTTAGAAAGAGATGTAAAACGAAGCAGTGCAGCAGAGAGTGGTGGTCAGTGTCGCCAATGAATACATTCTGTGGATGAATTATTTTTTACTGGTTATATGATAATAGGCCTGTTTTTCTAAAGTTTTATCATTTCTGTTGCCTCATCTCATCTTTGTTCCATAGCACCAAAAGTTATATTTTGTAAATTTCCCCCACAGTTATCATTCTGCTATTTGGGTACACATTTAGAAACTCTTATAAAGTACTCAGATATGCTCAAAATTAACGCAGACGATGTTCAAGTTCAAGTTGAAGGATCTTTATTTTCCCCAAGGGGCAATTTGTTTCACAGTCAGTAGCACACAAAACATCCGTATTAGACAAGACATTAAAATAACAGTACAGACGTCATCACTGTTCATTGTGAAGCCTGATCATTACAGGGATGAATTAGTTTTTAAATATGTTCGTCCTACATCTGGGCAGCAGAAACCTGCGTCCAGATGGAAGCAACCTGAACTCACCATGGAGCGGGTGATCGGGATCTGCCAGAATCAGCCTGGCCTTGTTCACGTGAGGTTCTGTAGGACTACACCAGCAGTTTTACTACAAATTCTGACAATCCTCGAGAGTTTGTTCCTCTCTGTATGCCAAAAGTCCAAAGCAACAGATGAAGGTGAAAGTTAAGAGTCAATAAAAAATTAATCAGACATTCTCATGAAAATCAAATTAACATTAAAACCACAGAGCTTCTGATAAAAAATGTATTCTCTGGTGGGCCTTCTTACAAAGTGAGTTCACATGGGGGTCAAAGGTCAGTTTGTCATCAAGAACAGTTCCCAGATATTTATAATGATGCACCACCTCAACAGCTTCACCATTAAGGACCACAGGAGTGGTAAATGTTCAGTTCTTATATGTTTGCTTATTTAATGTTGATCATAAATGTGCCTAAAGCACGTCGGCAGAGTAGTTTCTGATGGGAACAGTTTGACCTACCCAAGTTACTCTCTTCCTGTAGTAGAAACGCTGTAAAAAAAAAAAAAAAAAAAGTTGTTTCATCTTTTTTCGCTGAACCCTGAAAAATGGGTTTGATACAGTTGAAGTTTTCAAAATATTACTTTTTTTAAATACAGCTTTTGAAATACTTTGTGTCTAAATATTCCCTAATAATTGAAATGCTATGTGAGCCTGTGTTGCTTTGCTTTTCCATAACATTTTCAATAATAAGTTAGCATATGTGGTAGTTAGTGCTAATCAGCCTGTCATCATTTTTAACATGTTATTGTACACTCTTGGTTCTAGTAAGTAGTCAGTAGACAAGGAGTGGCATCATTACCTGTATCTAAGAGCAGCCGTTTTCCATTGCTGCAGCCATTTATGGCTTTCCGCGTCTTGCATGACAGAAACTCTGCCAAGGTCTGAAATATATATGAGGGAGTGCGGGACAGTCTACCATTTCAGGACCTCCTATTATGACTGTGAATCAGAGTATTCTCCCCAGTGCTGAATAATTCATGAAGGGAAAGTATCTGCTAAGTCAGATTTTTATTTATTTTTTTCTCTATGTGATGTAGGCAATAAACACAAGCAGTCAGCACTCGTTTTAGAGCAGCGCTTGGAACAAAAACACCACTCAGATCCAGATTGAGCGAGGGCACCTAAATACAATCTTTAATCTTCACGGGTAAAACGTATATCATTAAAGACGGTTTGTCCTTGGAAGATATCCATTTCCAAAGAGTCATTAGAATTGAGAAGAAGTGTTTTGATCATTTTTACAAAACCCTGCAAAATTTGCATTGCATGGAGAGGGAAAAATACCAAGTGAGGGAGAGCTGCGGAAGCAAAGGACTCTTCCAGTTGCCCCCTTTTGTTTTATTTATTTCAGATGCTCTCAGTGTCTCATTACTCACACAGCAGTCTAAGAGCTCTTATTCATTCAAACCTCGCTAAAGCCCTGTGTCAGCATCAGCAACAGACAGACAGGAAAAAATAAAAAGGCTAAAAGGAAGACAGGGCAATTAACAATTCAGAGGTGAGACAAACACTCATCCTGCACTCAGGCCCCATTTTTTATTTTTTCCTGAGGATGTCTACCGGTGGTTTTGCTATCCAAACCTCCATTAGCCTCCATGAATAATAAAAGGGAATAATGAGTGTTTGAATTGAGCTATCCCTCCACCCTTACTTCACTTCCTGGACCTTAACTCCTGTGACCAAGTGGGTGGGTGTGTAGGCAGACAAGGCTGAGAAATTAGGACACTTAAAGGAAAAAAAAAGGTGTTTGTTGTGCAACTGCTTGCAGTATTTATCTTGCAGCAAGATGGGTTTGTGTCAAGGGAGTCATACTTTATGAACTTCTTATCTGTTTAAATGAAAGGAGTGGCTTGTAGCTTAAAAATTGGGTTTTGATAAGTTAAAGAAGGCTGAGACTGAATTTGCTTTCATTACACTTTTGACTGCCTAAAGTCCTTAGAGACTAGAGACTTTAAACTCACTTGGACATGTTAAGCTTTAAATAGTGCATGTAAAGCAATTTTTATTTCTATCAACTTGATGTAATGCTAACTTGTGCAATTTTTGAACCAAACTGTATACCCATTTATCTCCATACTTTATCATGTCTTTATTATAATTGACTTTTTTGCAAACGTTTTAATATCTAGCCTTTTGCTAATTTCCAGCATTTGGGTAGCCAGAAAAAAACTACAAAAAAAAAACCTAACATTCATGAGGAGTGCATGCATATTCCCAGCCTGAAATCCAACCAACCAACTTCTGGCTGCAAGGCAAAAATCAAATATCAAACCATGGAGTCCTTGAAACTTTATCTATACGAGGCAAGGGGTTATGGTCTGTGGGACCAGACAACATCATGATTTAGTATGTGAGCTATTGGATACATTGTATGCATAATGGTTCATATTGACACCACTAAGTTGCACTTTATTTTTCCTTTCCTGTGGAACACATTTTTGAAAGAGACTAGTAAAAACAAATGAAAACACGATTAATCACATTTAAAATCATGTTCAAAATGACAAAAGGAGCTAACATCCATTACTGAGTTGTGGAACTTCAACAACTGGAAAAAAAAATCCATGAATTGAATACAAAGTTGAGATGTAAAGGCTTCAAGCTGCCTGCAAAATAGGTCCATTTGTCCAAACTATTGCACTTTATGCCGTACACATCACACCGCCGTATAATCGCATCAGTCCAAAAATGTCTAATGAAGTGGAAAAAAGCAAATAAGTTGCGTCGCTGTATAAGTCGCATCTAGGGCAGCTGTGGCTGAGTGGTTAGAGCAGTCATCCTCCAATGCAAGAGTTGGGGGTCAAAATCCATCAGCAGTCACATGTCAAAGTGTCCCTGGGCAAGACACTGAACCCCTCATAGCCTCTGATGTGTGTCCCATCAGTGTATGAATGTGATAAAGCTCTGATTATTCCCTTTAGAATTATTTGTTCAATTAGCTTTGTATAGATCTAGTAGAGTGCTGTATGAATGGGTAAATGAAGACACAGATCGTAGTGTAAAGCGCTTTGAGTGTCTTAATAAGATAGAAAGGTGAAATATTAGTACAGTCCATTTACCATCCATTTATTATGTGTCACTGCTGACCACCCGGAAACGTGGACTGGTGTTGCGCCAAAAATCGATTGGCTGCCAAATGACTGCTGCGTGAACTTGCACAGAAGGACTTTAACAAGAATTTAACAAGATCAACACTTAAAAACAATTATTTGTTTGATAGAAATTATAGTAAAGGTATGTCTCAGTTGAACTTTTCCTTAATAAATGCACTTTAATGTTCATATCAGCTGCATTTCTCCTGGGCGGTGCGGCAAAACACAGCTGATTTGACATTTGCTCCAGGAGTTCTGAAGTGAGACGAAGGTGGCTTTGTATGGCAAGCCAAGCGTATCATTAATAGCCACGTTTACCTATTAATGAGACACTTGGCTTGCCATATTAGTCGAGTGCCCTCTAGTGGCTGGAAAGGGTAGTGTTATTGAGCATGGACTTTGTTGGTCGTGTTCAATATTTTCCATGTCAGAATGAATGTAATCATCAGATCTCAGCCAAAATTTGGGTTATAAAGGGGGGGGGGGGACATAATTAAGTTTCTTCACTGTATAAGTCGCTGGCCATGCTAATTTATGCAAAAAGATTTGACTTATACAGCAAAAAGTATGGTATTTATGCTGTAATTAAAGTAAACTCAATTGGTGGTTCCTGATATTCAATTTCTCTTGCAGATCTAAAATATATCACATTATCTCTCAGTCTTTGTGATCCTTATAGGTTAGGTGTTGGTATGAAGTCATCACATTTGCTCTCGCCTTGTTGCTTTAGGTATTTATTTTATTTATTTTATTTTATTTATTTATTTTATTTTATTCATTTTATAATAATAAAAAACCACAAAACAATTAACATACAGACAACAAAAGAAATAAAATTATAAAATGAAAGGTGGCAGATGAAGAAAAAAATCTTATCATATCTGCCCCTTATTTTATGATAATCAATTTAAACAAACAACTTCCTTTGAATACAAAAAAGAGATAAACAA
>NC_056498.1:12886373-12892340 GCF_014905685.2 Nematolebias whitei
TATATATATATATAATATTATATATATTTATATATATATACTGTATATACATAAAATTGCTACTCCTGTGGGGTCCAAAGTGTAAGAAAAAAGTAGCAGCTTTTATACTGGCAATTATGGTACTGACCCTTAAATTTATCACTATAATTTGTATTTTTTGTTCTTCCTGCTTTCTTTTTTGTCCTTGTTTGTCCCCATCTCTATCCGTAAGTCCTTAGCTTTCTAGTGTATTGGATCTTCAAAGACAGAGCCACTCTAGAAAGAGCTCCTTGTGTTTGATTGTAGAGGGGTCAGTGATGATTGCTACAGATTTGAGTTCCTCAGAGAAACTGACAAAAAAGGCCCAGTGTGTGTCTGCTTATAGGTGTGTGTGTGTGTTTATGTGGTTTGTGTGTGTATGTTGGTGTGGGTATGTGTGACCAAAACCCTTGTGTAAATCTAAATGCTGCTGCACGTGTGCTTAAAAGAGCCTTAGAAAAATGGGCTGCTGTGCTGAGCTCTTTCTGAAACACCCTCCTCCTGTAGTATTTGTTGGATTGTTGTGGCTGAGTGAGATGGCTGGTTATTACTACCTGCAGTCTTTTACTTGCTACCAATTTTACCAAGAGTGTTCTGAGAATGACCCAGACAGACAGAGGTGGGGAAGGGCTGCGAAGAAGGGAAAGTGACCTGTGGCAAAGAAGCTCTTTTCTGTCGTCCTGAATCTAATATGAACTTTGACTTAAGGAGATGAAGTGAGTTACAGCAGTCACGAAATAGTACACTCGAAGTAACAATCAAATTTACAAAGGGGATAAAAAATAAGTTAAATGTACTTTAATTTTCATTCATTCTTAAAGTATAAAAGGGGGAGAATAATGTGCATAGTTGTAATAAAATAGTGACTGAATGTTTAAACACTCACTGAAAAGAACAGTTAAACATAAAGATGGAGTTTTGGAAATTAAATTAATTAATTAAGCTGCAGATACGAAACAGTCATGTGAATGTACTGTAATAATCAAATCAGATCAAATACTTTGGGGAGTTGACAGTAAGGGCCAACTGCAAGTATCATGTGGGACTTAAATATTTCTACACACACACAGACACACACAGACACACACACACACACATATATATATATATATATATATATATATATATATACATATACACATACACTGTATATATGTATATGTGCGTGTGGTTATTGCACAGAGGTTTGTCTATTGTTGTTGCTGTTGTCCATTGTTGTCATCATTCTTTGTTGAAATCAGGTCTCTCTTGTAAATGAGTCCTTGAGGCTCAATGGGATTTACCTGTCGAAATAAAGGTTGAATTAATGAAAAGGTTAGAGAAGGTGAGTCTGTAATCGGAATGCCGCTGTTTCATCTCCCCAGACCAACAACATCAAAATGTGGGTGGGAAATATGAAGCACCCACACCTGTCTCCACCCTCATTTGCCCCACTCTGCGCCCTTGAGCAAGGCCCTTTACCCCCACCACCTGCTCTCCTGGTTGTCCTAGATAGCAGCTCTCTGCTCCACACAGAGGGCTGTAGCTTGGTGGTCTGTGGCTGAGTCAGGAAGGGCATTCGGTGTAAAAACTATTGCCAAGTCTTTGTGCAGTTTAGTTTGCTGTGGCGACCCCTGAAGAAGGGAGCAGCTAAAAGAAGAAAAGTAAATATGACACACACTCATTTGGACGGACACATATTGCACTTTTAAGGAACTCAAGAGTGGATGTACAGGTACCAAACATTTTCTGCTTTGTAACCGATCTCGTCCTTGTCTTGACTTGGGCGTTTTCAAAAATGACCTCTGTGAATTCAGTAGAACACACCCATTTAGCCTCTACCATAATGAAGTGCTCATCTTGCCGGCTGCTGTTCACTAGTCTAATTTATAGCAATAATGATCTAGCAAATGTAAAGCAGTCACCATCAAGGGGACTGGCCAAGAACAAGAGGAGATTTGTGAGGGGAAAAGGGAGACAGACATGATTAGAGGTGTAATGGGTTGGCGACAGAGACAGGGGAAGGTGTGTTCTTGGATCTTCAGGACATCAGGAGGCAGTGAAATATGAAGCCCCTAAACAAAGTGACAGAGAAAAATGTCTCTCCCCCTTTTTGCTCCTTACACTTATCACTGTGAATCAGTTGTGTGTCGTCAAAACGTCCCGCTGGTGCATGCCACACCTTGTGAGCGCTACTTAAGAGGCCAGTGGGGTCTGAAGAAAAAAGCAGAGTGATTACCTCTTCCATGCAATGTTTAATCAGTCACCCACTACGCTTTAGATAACTTCTGACCTGCGCTTGATGGGAAATTAAAACCATTTCTCTGGCAGCGGAGAATTGAAGAGGCAGTTTCCTGAAGGGCATTAGCGTCTTAATTAAATTTTGGGTAATTCTCCATTACGGGGTCAAAATGGTCGGCCTTGTTCAGTCAAAAAACAAAAAGTGAATTACTACTATTCATCTGCCTATTAGTCCCCACTGATGCCCTGTGACATTACCAACCTTGACAGGGACCCTGTGTTCCTAATATAGCACTAACATGTTTAGATGAAAATGGTGTTATACAGGTTGTCAGCTAAAAATCAATAAAATGTTATATTGGTCAACAATACTTTCTTCTTGCGTAGTTTGATTGAAAAACATGACAGAAAGAAAATCTCATATTAGGTGATTGTACCGTTTATGATCCATGTTGTGGGCAGCACGGTGGTGCAACTGGTAGAGCTGCTACCTCTCAGCAAGCAGGTCCTTGGTTTAAACCCCGGTCCAGGGGCCTTCTGGGTGGAGTTTGCATGTTCTCTCTGTGCATGCGTGGGTTTTCTCCGGGTAGTCCGGTTTCCTCCCACAGACCAAAAACATGCATGTTAGGCTGATTGGTAACTCTAAATTGTCCCTAGGTGTGAGTGAGAGAGTGAATGGTTGTTTGTCGCATTTGTCTCTATGTGGCCCTGTGATGGACTTGCGACCCGTCCAGGGTGTACCCCACCCCTTGCACAGTGATTGCTGGACATGGACACCAGCGACCCCCGTGACCCAAAATGGAATAAGCGGGTAAAGATAATGGATGGATGGATGAATCCATGTTGTTAAAAGCATTTTAATACATTTATTCGATTTCACCTGTAGGTATGGCAGTCCATTTATTTTCATTTATTTATTTATTTATTTTTTGGTCAATGTGTTAACGGCAGTCTGCGTACGCATATAGTACAACTTGATTTGTGCACTTTGGTCAGTAAGCTCTGCATAGATATAAATACAGTAGAAAAATTGAAGCTGCACTGTTTGTATTATTTGGCATGACGTGAGCACAATGCAAGAGACGCTGGTGTGCATGTATGTTTGTCAGCATTATGCAGAGCAGATGCAGCCTATGCACATTTACACATGTGCATACAAATACACAGCTGCATTTAGTCAGGAACCATAATAAGACATGAACAAGCATTGAAAACACACAAAATGCTTACACACAAACATTTGTGGGAAACACAGTTCATACTTGGAGAAATAGACATTGACTGTGTCAAGACTATCACTTTTTTCACTGTACTGTATCTCAACTCTGGTTACTGTGTACATATTGATCGGATTGCTGTTGGCACATGAACATTTTCCAGTAAAACTTTAACATTACATAAATATTTTCTCTGGTTATGAAATACAAATAAATTGCTAGGATATGATGCTCTTCTACTCACATACAGTACGTAATCCGAAGTAGAGTTGCATTCAGTCCCAAAAAATCCGACCTGGCCTGGCCCCAGCTCATAGCCATCATTCCTAAACACCACCCCACCCGACAAATTAACAGTAATTACAGGTCCAAACCCGAAAAAAAAGAAGACATTTTTAATTAATCTTTGACTGCTTATATAGTTAGTAATGTTTGGCAGACGCGCACAATTGAATGAAAGGGGCAGAAGATAGGAGCTGAGGGGGTGTTTGTCCTTTCATGGCCGTCAAAGCGCATTAAATCCCTGCTTCTGCCTGCATTCTGCATTATTCAGACGCGGACCCTGCTCTGACATGTTGAATATTTTGGGATCTCACCTGTTTGGGTTGTCAGCCGCACGCGGCCGCTGAGTGCAGCTGAATCTTTTTTCAAATTACACCATCACCTTCTAAAGGAAAGAACAACGTGTCTCACTTGTTTGAATGTCTTTCTTTACTTTAACTTAACTTTTTGTTTGTTTGTTTTTACCACTTTCAAGGCCGGTCAGTGTGTGGTCAAATGGCCGCATGCGGCAGGTGAATGTATGGCAAGCCATGTTACTATATAATTGGATTGTCAGCTGTGCATGTCCGCTGACACAATAAAAAGTCAGACACCGACCCGGCCCTCACATTAAGCGCATTATTATGGCCTGGCCCAGCCTAACCCTAATCCGGGTTGGGCAGGGCCGGGTTCGGGTTAGAAATGACAGCTCTAATGTGGGGTAAGGTCATCCTGAGAAGAATGAGAAAAAATTAGGAATGTTAGAGACACAAGCGTTTTTCAGGCCAGTCCTGAGATGAATTCTTGCAGTCAAAGTATAACTTATGAAAGGCTACATGTCAGGATGAAGTTAACCTGCTACTGTTATGCCTCTGAGCCTTCAAGTAATGTAGTCACTGTGGTGAAATGGTTGGCGTGTTTAGGGTAAGCCAACATTAAAGTTAAAAAAAAAAAAAAAGAAGTCATCTAAAATGCATATTAAAAAATGTGAATTTGTTTACTATTGTTGGAGAGAAATATTCTCACTTTTTCTCACTTACTTTAAAGAAGCCACACTCGACGACAGAAGATTTTTAACCAGTTTTTACTTGCAAGGACAGATTTTCAGGACAGGTTACACAGATATACAGGAAGGACACAGATGAAGACCCGTGACAAGAATCTGCCACGAGCTGTGTGCAAACCTTGTTTTTTTAGACTTATCAGTTCAGCTGAGCTCACAGACTCGGAGGCATCCTTGGAGCGACAGCTGCACACAGCTGCCTCATCCAGCTCCTCATTCTACTAACCCAAACATATGGTTCATAGGCAGAGTGCACATTCTCAGCCTTATTAATAAAACCACCAATAAACTTAAACCAAAAATCCCCTAACAAGTATGAGTTAAACAACCTATAGCAAAGATAATAACGAACCTAAAATAATTAATCCAATTCAATTTCAATTCAGTTTATTTATATAGTGCCAAGTCACAACAATAGTCATCTCAGGGCACTGAACAGAAACATTCATTGACATAAAAAGCCAATTAGTAAATAGTAAATGTTATCTATCTAAGGAAGACAGCAGATTGCGTTGAATCTTCACTTGGTCGCAGTCTCCCATCCTGAGAATTATACCAATAACAACATAACATACCAACATACCAGTTGTTTTTTTTATCCTTGGTAGAACACAATATTCACCTAATGAAGCAACAAAGAAAACTGTCATGCTGACTTATAATTTACTTTGATTCATCATTCATCTGGTTCTTTCGAAAAATGCCTGAGCTCTTTTGCTGATCTCAAATACGCTTAAAGCACCAGTATACAATAATGTTGAGGTTGCTCTTTTCCTTCACAGATTGTTAAACCAACAAATAAAGGAACAATGTAAAATAATTTCAATGAAAGATTGATAAAAAAATATATTAAATAGTGTCACTGGCATAAAAATTGTGATGCCTAGATCAGAAAATCAGTATATAATTCAACAAAAATACAACTCAACACTTTGAGTATATGCAACAGGGGCAGCTGTGGTTGAGTGGGTAGAGCAGTCGTCCTCCAATGGGAGAGTTGGGGGTTCGATTCCACCAGCAGTCACATACTGAAGTGTCCCTGGGCAAAACACTGAACCCCTTGTTGCCTCTGATGTGTGTCCCATCAGTGTATGTGTAGTGGACTAGGCCTGATGTCAAAACTGACCAGATGGACAGAAACTCATTTCATTGATTTGAATCCAGAAATACAGTTTGACCCATCCTGAG
>NC_056498.1:12892350-12914241 GCF_014905685.2 Nematolebias whitei
TTAATGTAAATGTTTGATGTTAAACTTTGATTCTGTAAATAAATGACTTCCATTAATTTTGATGGGTCAAAGATAAATAACGTCTCACGTTACATTTCTGTTAAATTCAATGCACGTATGTTATACAGTCCAGAAAAATGAAGAACCCGTTTAATGTATGAATATATCTCTACTTATGTCATACTACATATGTATGTGATCTAAAGCTCTGATTAGTCTCTACAGATTTAGATTAGCTTTGTATAGATCTAGTAGAGTGCTGTATGAATGGATAAATGAGAGCACAGATTGTAGTGTAAAGCATTTTGGGTATCTTGACTAGATAGAAAGACATTATGTATGTACCATCCATTTATAGTCCATTTTAAAAATAGAGTCATAAAAAGCTTTTGAGGCACCATCTTGTTATGTTTACAGGAAGTAATATTAATAGTGTAGCTCAAATATCCTTCATATTGTCATGCATTGGTAATTTCATATGGTGTGTAGATATCACAAACTGAGTCCAGGGAAACCAAGCAAAACATCAGAGTTTTGTAAACCCAAGTTCCAGCGTACGCCATACCCTAGTGAAACGTGTATGAGTGAATTTTCTTTGCTTTTAGTGGCATGGTGGGCTTACAGGCCTCTTTAAGCCCTCTGTGATTCACTGATTAATATCTGTCCACCATAGAGCTGACTTTGATTGATACCATGTGCTGACGAGAAGCCACAGGGTCCATGGTAAAAGAATTTGATTAATATCACAGTCAGATAGTACACAATTTCTAATTGAAATGTGGCTGCCTGGCCTAAAGTGAGATTGTCATTAGAGCAAAGCAACTACTGGCCTGTCCAATCTCGATGGCTAAATTCATTTTGAGCCAGAAAAAGAGAGAAAGCCAAACAATGCTGGTACAGAGTATGAAACGCTGAGGTTAAACTGTGTTAGATACGAACATTAATTAAATGGTACAAATCATTTTAGCGAGCTTTATGAAGAAACCATTGTTTCCATTATCATAAATTGCTTGATTGAATGATTAGTTAACACAGTCTCCACAGTGTTCGGATATATTGTAGCTCCACATAATTGGTTTTGAACTTGATGAGGATTTTCCCTTTTTTCACCTATTTGATTGTTGTTAAAGATTAATCTGCCACACGCACAATTGTGAAACATTTCTGTTGTTATTTTATTTATTGTACTCTTATTGTATTGTACTTTGCATTATTTCTATTTCCTTCTATATTACAGTACATGCTGTGACACATAATGTGGGGATTGTAGGATGAAGGTAACATCTACAAACACTGAAGGATGACAGTAGCATGGTGAGCAAATGGGACGGAAAAGTCAGAATAGTGTCTCACTATGATGACCATGACCATGATCCCCTTTTCCTGTAAAACATGAAGTGAGAATGGTTGGGATGACTGTATTCTATTGTAACTCCAAAGTTCTAAACATAGTACACAAGCATTGGCTTTCAACAACAAATCCTTCACAATAAATGTTACAATGCACTTTGTGGTTGTGTTCTTCTCGGAGCAAGTAGACTTGGATATTGCTTGCTTGATTGTCTTATCGTTAGTGGGACAGCTAGAATATCTTCTGTCTCCTCCTTGCTGAAACAAGTACATATCTTGCAAATGAAGTGACTATTGTCAACGGCATCTTTCCCTTTAACTTAGTGGAAGCCAGAGTACTTTCAAATACTATCTTTTAATGCAGAAAGAGCAGTGTGTATGCTTGGGTTGTGTCTAGGGTCTCCACACGTTACTTAAAATATGGACTTGTCCCTTTTTGACTTTTAAATTGTGCATCCTGATTTAAATCAGTATTGAATGCATTAATCCAACATTTCTGAGTATGTACTCTTATTGTAATTGAATGACATCCAATAACTTTCTATTAGGTGTTGATTTTCTTTCTGCTAGGTTTCTAACTGAATTGCTCTCAATGTAAATAAGTTACCGTATGTTATAATGTTGTCTGTCAACTAAATTTTATTAATGTCACATGCAGAAACATTTATTTGTGACATGAAGTCCTACTGTATGTCAAGGGTGTATAAAGGGGCTATTTAGGGGCACAGTTACTGGAAGCCAAGAGCTCAGGGGCCCAGCTTTTATTCTCATTAAGTAAGTTTTTTCTATGGTTTAAAATCTAGTTTTATTTAAAAATGAACCCATGGGCCTGATTTGGCCCCCGGGCCTCCAGTTGAATAGCCCTGGTATATAAGATGTAATACGTTATCCCTGTGTGAATAAGATAACTTGATACAGTATTTAGGTTATAATTTTCCTTGATAATGAATAAACTATTATTCAATTGAAAGCAATGTTATGGAATTATGTGAATGATCTAATAAATAAAGAAATACCACAACATTGCACATTTAAGTACTGTACAGTAGATTACATATGCATGCATATATACATACAGACATATATACATACAATGCATATATATACATATATGATATTTGGATGACAACAGCAAACAATGACAAATACTTTAGCCAATACTTGGCCAATGTTTGTGACAACCCTGGGCAGCACATTGGCTCAGTTGGTAGATCTGTTGTCTCTCAGTGAGAAGGTTGTCAGATCAAGTCCTGGCTGGGGGCCTTTCTGGGTGGAGTTTGCATGATCTACCCGTGCATGTGTGGGTTTTCTCCGGGGACTCCGGTTTCCTCCCACAGACCAAAAACATGCATGTTAGACTGATTAGTAACTCTAAATTGTCCCTAAGTGAGAGTGAGAGAGTGAATTGGGCGGACAGTTTTTATTGTTTGTCTCCATCTGGTCCTGTATTAGACTGGAGACCTGTCTAGGGTGTCCTGCTGGATATGGGAATCAGTGACTCCCATAACCAGAAAAGGAAGAAGCGGGTAAAGATAATGGATGGAATGATGTGGCAACCTTAACTGTTTCTATTTTGTGTGTGTGTCATATTCATAAATAACAGATTATAACCCCCACTCCTATTCAGACAACTTGTTCTTTGTTTTGATGACTGTTTTGCCACATGCATTATATTGGACAGTTCTGGCTCTTTTAAGGATCTTGTGTTCACCATTTCTTGATCTTGTATTCAGTGCATGTAACTGCTCCAGTCCTAAGGCCATTTCCGCATTAGAGCCCCTAATACAAAAAGTCAAATTAAACTGAATTAAAATTAGTTCCTTATAGCCTAATGAATTGAAAATGCAGCCATTGCTCTTTGCTGCAGGGTGCCCACGAGTCATGAAGCAGTGGACAGGTTTTGTATTGAAAATTCACAGCTTATACTAGAGAGACTCTTAGGGGGACATCATTGTAAGATAAAGGAAACAGGTTTGTTGTTGGTAAAAAGGGTTTTCAGTTAATGCTTCAAACTCTTTAAGGCACAGCATTTCTTCAAGATATGGGAATCTTGCAGACAATATCAAGATTATGTTTTGGTCAAATCTTAAAAACAATGTAATGCACAATCTCATACAGTATTCTCAAGATCTTGTTTGATATGTTAGCATTCAGATTATCTGTTTTGATGGCATCTCAGCTACTAGCACTTTTTTTTTTTTGCTCAGTATTTATAAATTTCACAAAGTTAGAGCTATTTTTTTTGTGTTGGCTATGATCCAACACAGCCAAACATCAACACCCTCTAAAATACGAAAGACCAGTTATAAAGGATAGTTTGTGTAAATACAGACTATACACTTTTGTCTAATAAATGCATACAATTTGGTTTGTTACACATTTTTATATGTATGTAATTAATTACATTATGCAATTTACATAAATTATGGTGGACATTTTGACATCAAAATATGAATATTGCTAAAAAAGTTAGCTGGAGACTGAATAGCATATTTGGACTTTTTCATATTTTGATTTAGATCTTACCACATTGAACATGCTTGATGTATAAATAAACTGATGTATAAATCGAAGAAATAATTGCCAGAAATATGAAGGTATATGATGCATCCATTTCTCGGAGGTTTTAAATGGAAAATAAAAGTTAGATGATGGTTGTAACCACACAAGAAGTGGCATAGCTCCAACGTACCATTCAGAAAACAGCAAAATACTTAACTATATCAGAGTAAAGATGTTCAAAACTAGTTCATATAAAATCAATGAAACATTAAAACCTTATAGTACTTTGTAGATTTCCTAATACAAAGTATAATTACCTGGGTCACATGTTTACAGGTCTTGCCTCCTCCATGTTCCACAGCAGGTGCACAGATCAGTGCAATGGAGACCTGCCTTGCAGCATTTGTTGAGACCACGTCATGTATTTTTTCATCCACAGTGAATACGTTATTTACAAGCCTTTAAGACTTGAGGTAGCTCTGACTGCAAAAGCCTCTATCGATCTTCAACTTGTGTCCATCCTCACTTACCATGTGAAGGTTGCTCTGGTCCAGGGATCAGTGATTGCCCCCCAGAAATGACAGACTGACAAAATCTAATCAGGTGATTATGTTAATCCAGTGATTATTGTCTGGGAATTTCATTAAAACCTGTCAATTAGTTCATGAGGTATTTGCTAACATGGCAATACACACCCCTTTTAGTGGTGGGCCACAACAGTGCCTACACGTTTGATCCCAGAGCTAAGTAGTAGATTTTTAGCTTGTCTTATATAAAAATATGCTTCTTGCCACCACATCTTGGTTTGTCCTGTGGTCTCCCCAGGAAACCACTGAACTCATCCCTGCAGGCCTGAGTTAAAACATGAGGATGAGGCATGATGAAAGCAGCGTATGCTTGACTATATGAATGAAATATTTGGCACTTCCCAGCATGGCTCAATCAGTGCCACTAGCTAAAGCGAAGCCCCACAGCTTTGGTTGGCCGGTGGCTTGTTGTCTAGGAGGTAACAAAACCCACGCTACCACACAAACTCATGCAATGACACAACTGTGAAAGCCATCTGGCCTCAGCAAGCCCTGAAGGAGGAGCTGGTTCCTGGGAGAGATGTGTAAGTGAGTGGGCAGCCGCAGGACAAGGAAAATTAGCATCAGCAAAGAATGAAAGAAATAGGTGAGCAGGGATTAGACTGTGAGATTTCAAACTGATGGGGCCCCCCACCTGCACACTACTTACTGCTAATTGGCCATCAAGTTGTTGATGCAGTGCCAGCACAAGAGCAGGGTGCCAGTGCTCCATCGAACTGCCATATTTTCAGCTGCTCTGTCTTACTTTCTTCCTATGTTTACTCATAACTTTCCTGACCTCCCTTATCCTGCCACTGTCTTTGAGCCCACCGCCTTTAGACTGCATGTGATTGAAGCCTAATATGATAGAAGTCTAATTCCTAATGGGGGAATACATGTCGTACAAAGAGCTTATTTTATTTTCTTCCCAGTGAATCTCCTAAGAGGCTGCACAACATATAAACAGGCTCAACATGAGTATACGAAGAGCTTCACAACAGATCAGTGTTAGCATCTGATGCCTTTATAAAAAGTTAGGATGCTCTTGGTGTAAAAACAGCATTATTTGCTTTAGCTGCAGATGAGATTTTCCAATGCCAACACAAAAAAATAACTATAACTGAGTTATAGATGTTTTGTGATGTTTATAGTTGATAAGCTGCGGTGGCCATTTTGGATTTGATTGACTCCAAAAGGTAAATCAGTTGTACATTAGGACTGAAAAATATCAGAACAACTTGTATTGTGTGATGTTGTTGTTAATTATTGAGGTGATTACTGTTGAAAAACCCACACTTTTTTTCAAACCCTACTTTCACCATCATCTAAAACAGGTGTGGCCATCAAAACGAGTGAGAGTCAGTTGAATGGTCCAATACTGTATATATTTTAGTATGTAGAACATGGATACATAATGGTTTATGATCAAATACAGAGTCGTTCAGGGGCAAGGGCTGGAGAATGTTCTGCAAGCCCATAGAAGTAAGATGGAGAGGCTTTGCAGGGTATTCATATTGCTTCCGTGGGTTTCATGAGATGGAAGCCCAAATTATGTAAAAATAAACAAATAAATACTTGAAATTGTTTATGTTGTGGGCCCTGAATCTATCATCTATTAAATATTAACGTTTTGAATAGAATTATGGAAGTCAAACAACTTTCCCATGATATACTATTTTTTCGGAAAGGGTCTGTATAAATGTGTATATATATATATATATATATATACAGTATACATACATGTGTGCATAAATGTGCATATCATGATTGCTTTATAACGTTTTATTAAAATTCATCGAGTGGTTCATGATTTTTTTTTCTAACAGTATGAACTCAAACTGTTAATGTTTTGAAGCAAAGATCTTGTATAATAAGTTGCACATGGAGTTTGTGTTGTGAAGGACACTCAAGTATAACATAACCAAACATATCCCAAAGCTATGATATGTAAAGTTAATTGGTTTTGGTGGCCATTTTCAATTTAATTGGCTTCCAAAGTTGTATTTTTAGTTGTAGATGTACATCTCGTTACCATTTCCTCCAAGTTTCAATAAAATATATATAGTGGTTTATGAGATTTTTTGCTAACAGCCAATGTGCTAACAATGTTATTGTGATTATATTTGCAACATTATAGACCAATATCTTGTACATTATGTTAGTGTGCATAGTGTGGATTAGTCTAAACTCCTACTGTACAATTTTATGTATAACAATACAAAACATGTCAAATTGACAAAGCTATAGCTATTCTCTTTAAATTTCTATGGTCATCTAAATTTGACAGCCTTCTTATATAGGGTAGACTTCAAAAGTAAATCAGATCTACGTTTACCTCCAATGATTACTTCCAGTACATTTCTTCAAACTCATTCAGTGACTCATGATAACAGAGAAATACCCAAACATAAATGGAAAAAAGTTTGTCTTTTAGTAGCGAGTCGTAAATGTTTTCGATGTTTCAGAAGTGTCTAAAATTTGTAAACTCTACATTTGCTGCCTGTTTTAGTTTTATTGGTTTGGTGCTTGCAAAAGTTGTCCAATTCCAGTTGCCCATCCATCCATCCATTTTCTTTACCCGCTTATTCCATTTTGGGTCACGGGGGTCGCTGGTGCCCATGTCCAGCAATCACTGTGCGAGGGGCGGGGTACACCCTGGACGGGTCGCAAGTCCGTCACAGGGACACATAGAGACAAACAACCATTCACTCTCTCACTCACACCTAGGGACAATTTAGAGTTACCAATCAGCCTAACATGCATGTTTTTTGGACTGTGGGAGGAAACTGGAGTACCCGGAGAAAACCCACGCATGCACGGAGAGAACATGCAAACTCCACCCAGAAAGGCCCCTGGACCGGGGTTTGAACCAGGGACCTGCTCGCTGAGAGGCAGCAGCTCTACCAGTTGCGCCACCGTGTTGCCCCAATTCCAGTTGCTTCTTTTTTAATATCAACCTCTTATTTGTTGGTCTATCAGTCAGTTAATAGTCAGATATAGAAACACTACTCATCAAGTCAAAATATAGAAATGGAACGTGGGAACTGAGTAATTTTATTTACTCCCTTTTCTAGGTTTTTCACAACAGAGAGTTTGTATTTCTGCAACGTTGCTGAAAATATCATTTAGACTTTATGTAATAGCCGACAATATAAAGGATGGCACAATGCTTTTTAAGATCAGCACATTTGTAGATAACCCCATTCTTTGCTTATCTTTTAGAAGTTAAAAAGTATTGTGGGGCAAAAATAGCGTTAGTGAGACACAAATCTGCCCACTTGACTGAAAGATGAGTGAGCTGTAATTAATAGCCATTCATAGTAAAGCTTGTGAAGAAGTATTTGGTATTAAGTTCACACTGGTTTATAAAAGCGAGGAGGAAGACAAGAGCATAATCGCCATCGAATCAAAGTTCTGTGGCTTTAATGAAGCAGTACTTTTGCTAACTGACAGATAGAGACAGAGGGGGAAATTTGCCCACAGGGAGTTGAAGCATCAGTGAAAAGGAAGACAGGGAAGGAAGAATATGATTATGTAGCAGGGCATCGCAAATTAAATTATTTAAATGTGTGCGCTGTAATCATGGCCAAGGGAGTGAAAATAAAACGATGGCAGAGCCAACAAATGAACCATTGAACCAGAGGAGACAGAGTGGAAAAGGCCAGGCTGGAATGCGTGATGGGATTTTTGTAGACTTTGTGGTGTGCGTGTATATATACAAAAAATTCTACATCCAGTAGAAGTAGGAGTTTTTTCCCAACGAGTTCATTTGAAATGCAAGGATTTCCTTCCAACTGCGATAGAAAGGTTTGAGGACGTGAACTCTGACTGCACATGTCCCTGTAGCTTCCACTTTTGCCCTCCTTGGCAATCAAACTCTTAACTCGTTGGCACAAACAGCAGACTGTGTTTTGACTAAGGCAGCACTGAGGAAAGAACGGCATGGAAAAAACATTAAGATAAACCACGTGCCACAGGCTAGGTTCTAAATTTTACACTCGCAGATTAATTTATGTAACCTATAGCCTGTGCTCGCTCACAAACCAATCCTGAAGAAGCAGGGATCCATTTCCTTTCCTGATTAAATTTCTACAGAGTCGTTTTGTGTGCCATTAATCCTATGTGCTGGTTTTTTTCATATAACTGTTCCCTCTGTACTTCCAATCATCTTAGATTAGTGATCCTCCATTACATGAGCCCTTCTCATTTCCATAAGCATTCATCCTCTTGTGTTACATGCTAGCAATGGTGCCTATCTTGTGGGTAACAAAAGGACACCCCTACCCATTTTTCTATTATTAGTCTGGAAGCCTAATGACTTTATCAAACCCTGTCACACAGTGATTCCTGTAAACCCCTGCAGTGCAGAAGCCAGAACAGACACAGGGTTGGGCTGAATGAGGAGTGTAAGGGTCTTTAATTAAATCTGTCATCTTGGCATTTGATAAGCACAGCAGGGCATTATAGCTGCCAGCTACGGAGGCTGGTGACAAGGAGAGGACTGCATTTGTCCTCATTTATCTTTACAACCACAAACAGGAAGGGAGAGGGGGAGCTCACAAACAGCCTTACGCCTCACCACAACAGGCGGCGAATAAGTTAAACACGTTACTCAAGTCACTGAGTAGAGATGACAGTTACGATAAAAATAATTAAACCATATCCATTGCACGAAGCGGTAGTTTGGTGTCTCAGTGTTTAATATTTGACGGAGTGCATCAATGAAACAACTAATCAGTACTCTTCAGAACATATACAGTATGTTGTAAACTTGTTTTTTATGTGTTTTATCAGTGCTGCCCCTGCAGACAGTCTCTTGCAGACTCTGTACCGGTCCATTGTGGGGAAGAGAGAGCTGAGCTGTAAGGCAAAGCTTTCTGTTAACCAGTCAGTCTATGTTCCTACCCTCATCTGTGGCCACAAACTCTGGGTAGTGACCGAAAGAATGAGATTGTGGATACAAGCGGTTGAAATGAGTTTCTTCCGCAGGGTGGCTGGACTCTCCCTTATGCCCCATTTGCACTGCCCCTAATAAGCCCCAATTCTGTGCAGCTCGCCACGGAAAGAACCCTTTTTCACTAATACTTTAGCTAGTATTTTTAGCTGATTTGAGACCGATTCTTTTCGTCCCTGCTTCTCTGGTGGGACCGAGCGAGCTGAGTCGAACTGAGTCCGGACTGAAACGTGAATGCAGGACTCTGATTGGTCAGAGGGAGGAGTCACTGGATCTCAGAAACTTTTCACTGATCCACCATTTGCAATTTCTCGGGTTGCTGAGCAGCGGCTGGATCTATTTTTAAGATTTTAAAAACAATCATGACAACACTGTGTTTACTTCTGAAGTCCAGGCATTTTTTGTGTTTGATGACGGACGACAAAATTTGAGCGAGCGGTGTCACCGCAGAGGATCATACAAGCTGCCGAGCCGTTGAAGCCTGCGAGGCCGGACCCCGAGCCCCGGCCTCGCCTGCTCACAAAGGCCGGATTCTGAGTCCTGGAAGGCGGGAGGACCGGGATGGAGGGTGGAAACATTTTTTTTTTTTTTTACATTTTATGTATAAAAAAATAAGTTGTTTTTATCAGTGAAGATTAAAAATAAATAAACGGTGCCGGCTTTATCATGAAATCCTGTCTTTATTAAATAATCTGTTAATTGAATTTAACTCAGCTGAAAAATCATAAAAAGATTAAATTATTTGTTCTCTTAGGAATATTTCCCTCAAACATGTTTAAAGAAGAGACACAGCCTTTGGTTTAACTTTATTCTAACCCACAGATTTACAAATCACAAAAGAAGAATTACACGTTAAATTAAAGCTTTAACTCAAAGATAAACTTTAATTCAAAGCTAAAAAAGTATTCTGTATACAAGAAACAAAAGCACAATGTGCACAAATACATCAAATAATGAAGAAAAATATAGAATTTTAAATATAGATACCCTGATACATGCTCAATAATCCAGGTAGAAAAATCTAAAAAAAAAAAGTTAAATCTGGGCCTCTGGACGTTCAAAAAAACAAAATCTTTTATAACTAGCTATTTATGAGCTGAACACAGCTCCACAGACTGAAGAAGTCTTTCAGATGAAAGAAAAAATGTTTCTACTTTTTTCTTTTGTTTTGTTTTTTGAACGTCCAGAGGACCAGACTTAACTTTTTTAGATTTAAATATAAATGTTTTTGTAGAATCTGGTTCATCAGATTTAATTTAATTCAGTTTATTTATATAGTGCCATTTCACAACAGAAGTTGTCTCAGGGCACTGGACAGAAATATTCATATATAAAATAAGTTAAAGAAACATTCATATATAAAAATAATAATTTAATATTATTTATCTAAGGAGCAGACTGCTTTGAGTTTAACTCATTGCAGAACTCTAATTAGCAGGACTTGGATTCTGGACATACATCCAGAATCGGTCTTAAAGTGTAGGTGCAAATCCAGGCTGAGCTGAGCCAGGCTGAGCAGTAGTGTGCAGGGCTGAGCAGAGTTGGGGCTGATTAGGAGCAGTGCAAATGGAGCAATAGATACAGGGGGAGAAGTTCAGTTGTACTGAGAGACTCGGAGTAGAACCACTGCTCTTCCACATTGAGAGGAGCCGGTTGAGGTGATTTGGGCATTTGGTAAGGAGGCTCCCTGGGCGCCTCCCTAGGGAGGTACTTCAGGCATGTCCAACTGGGAGGAGACCCTGGGAAAGACCCAGGATGCACTGGAGAGACTATGTCTCATTTGGCCTGGGAACACCTTGGAGTCCTCCCAGAAGAGCTGGAAGAGGTGGCTGTGGAAAGAGATGTCTGGACCTCCCTCTTGAAGATGCTACCCCCTGTGAACCGAATTCGGGACAAGCGTAAAGTGATGGATGCATGGATGGATGATGGATGGATGGATGAGGGTGATACAGGGTGATAAGTTCAGTTATCCATGAACAACTCTGAGTACAACCGATGGATGGATGGATGGCTGGCTGGCTGGCTGGATGGATGGATGGATGGATGGATGGATGGATGGATGGATGGATGGATCTGTGCAGCCAACATCTAAAGCCAAATTGAAATGAAGTGTACTTAGAATTTGGGACTTTCTGAAGCATCCATCCATCCATTATCTTTACCCGCTTATTCCATTTTGGGTCACGGGGGTCGCTGGTGCCCATGTCCAGCAATCACTGTGCAAGGGGCGGGGTACACCCTGGACGGGTCGCAAGTCCATCACAGGGACACATAGAGACAAACGAGACAAACAACCATTCACTCTCTCACTCACACCTAAGGACAATTTAGAGTTACCAATCAGCCTAACATGCATGTTTTTGGTCTGTGGGAGGAAACCGGAGTACCTGGAGAAAACCCACGCATGCATGGAGAGAACATGCAAACTCCACCCAGGAGGCCCCTGGACTGGGGTTTGAACCAGGGACCTGCTCGCTGAGAGGCAGCAGCTCTACCAGTTGTGCCACCATGCTGCCCATAGCAACTTTCATTTACTCAAAATAAACTAGTTAACAACCATAAGGATCACTAAAGTGATATAATTAATCATGTTCTGTAAATTATATGAGGGAGACATATGTGAGTCATTTATTAATGTGTAGTGTTGCATGTTAGCACAGCTGATTTTTGTTCCATGCCTGTTTTGGTTCCACAATGTTCGCTTCATTCCTAAAAGTTTATATCAATGTGGGACGTTGGCAGCTATGTCGGTGATTTGTGAACCGTCGGAAGAAGCATGGAGGTAGATTTGTCTTTCCAGACGTTTCACAGAAACGACATGTGGAAGTGTACAAGGTATTTAATTTATCTTTTCATAATCTCTAACATGTCTCACTATGTATGTATGTATGATGTATGTATGTGTATGTGTGTATGCATGTATGTATGTATGTATGTATGCATGTATGCATGTATGTGGGGGCCGAGATGGTGTAGAGGCAGGGCAGCCGGCTTGGGACCCGAAAGTCCCAGGTTTGATCCCCAGTCACTGCACATCACGTGGAGTCTCTGGGCAGCACGCCTCATCCCCAAAATGTCCCCCGGGCGCCTTCAATAGCTGTCCACTGCACCACCTGGTGGTGGATGGGTTAAATGCAGAGACTAATTTCGCCATTGTATGGAAACATACAGTGCTGACATTGTGATGACATTATTATTATTATGTGTGTATGTGTGTATGCATGTATGGATGGATGGATGGATGGATGGATGGGTGAGTTTGGTAGGATATGTGTGAGAGACTATATGTTTTGTTAAAAACTTATACAAAAAGTAAGATTTATTTTGTCTCATGCAGCTTCCCAAGCAGAAAATATTTTCATAAAGAAATTGTGTTTCTTTCTTTTTTGCATGTTTCAAAATAACATTTTAGAATATATTAAATTGAATGACTAACATTTTTGTAGCAATTCCAAGCTGTCATGTAATTTAGTGCAAATGTGTTTGTTCTTCACAGCTGTCCAAAAATACCCAAGCAATCATGAGAAATCATGTGACATATTGATCTGAATATATTATATTTTCTTAGCTATTCTTCAAATGTGTATTCCCAGTATATAGTGTTCTAAAAGCCCTCTTTCACTATCTACATTATTTATTGCATACATCTATTGTGTTTACTTGGCCTATGCCCATATAAATAAGTAATACTGTCACACAGAAAACATGGAAAGAGATTGAGTTTGAAAGCTGCAGGTCTTTGTTCAGCAGATGAATGTCTGTATTTGGAGGGAAAAAAATGGGTCAGTCTGGGTTTAAAACTTTTTTCCCCAAAAATGTTGGGGGGATCTTATTTTGAAATATGACCAAGTTGTTCAGCTGTTATCAGCTAACACAATTAGTTACTGATTCCAACACTTGAAGGGGGTTAATTGTCGATGTTTAAAGGCAGACGTTTAATATTGTATCTGTATAAATAAATAATGATGAAAAAATATATATATTTTTAAGAATCAATAAACCACTGAACATCAGACAACAGTAAAAGTGAAGTCAGAAGCAGCCCAATTTTTAACCAGTACTGGCAAAAAAGAGAGCACATTACACCAGTTTTGGCCTCCCTGCACTGGCTACTGGTTCACCTTTGAATCCAGTTCAAAATACTCTTGTATGTCTACAAATCACTGAACAGTCCCCCCATCTCTCTGATTTGCTACAGCCATATGTCCCACCACGTTCTCTGAGGTCAGTGGACCAGTTACTTCTCACAGTTCCAGGAACTCGTCTTAAGCGCAGAGGTGATGGGGCCTTCTCTGTCGCAGGTCCAAGACTTTGGAACGAGTTGCCTCTGCTTGTCAGACAGGCCCCCTCCCTCTCGGTTTTCAAATCCCGCTTAAAAACTTACTACTATTCAGTAGCTTTCGACACCAGAGGATCTGGATTTGAATCTGTACTCTCCACACTGGTTAGTCATTATATTTATTATATGCAACGTTTTTGTTTCTATATTTTGATTTTATTCCATTTTGTATATCTCTTCGTGTGTTGCCTGTTTTCTGTTTGTGCAGCACTTTGGTTGGCCTTGTTTCTGTTTTAAGTGCTCTATAAACAAAATGGTATGGTATAGAATTATTTTACTCTGTGTTGCATATCACAAGAACACACATTAAATTAAAAAAAAATAATAATTAAAAAACAAGTGGTAAGCTCCCTGTTGCAGAGGGATTTGAATTGTGAATGTTTGTTGTTTTCAAGATGAGTTTTCTTCTGGACTGGGATTGACCAGGCAATGTAAGTAAACCTAAATGTTTTTGGCAAGGTAGTTTTGATTGTTTCTTGTTTCATTGATAGACAGACCCTAGCGAGTAGAGGGCACCATGACAAGGTGCAATGGTTGAGCCAGAGGGTAACCAATGGTGGCCTTGACCTCCATAGATTACTGCTAATCTTCAGCCACCCCAATCATTTGAGGAATATATACTTTTAAGCATTTTTGAAGGGATGCGCAATGTCCATACCTTGCATGTCAACGTTTCAAACTGATGTGATTTCTTGTGTGATGTGTGTTAGTGCTTAGATGAGGAGTTAATGATTGTGCTTAGGCACTTCCACACCAAATTGTAGTTCAGTACTTTTTAAATTGACTGAATGATAAACATTTCTTGTGTTTGTTAAGTTCAGTTAAATGTGACCGTCATCTTAAATTGTGTTGACTCCAAAAGCTGATGATCATCATTAGTTTGTACTAAATTTCCTGTGCATTAACTAATCCATATTAAATATTTAGCTCATTACCAGATAAAATATGACCAAGTGAACAATAAAAACTGCTGTGCAGCTCCATATAAAGCAAAAATAAGTAAAAATCTAATGCATTAAATAAAACTACTGCAGTGGGTCTCCTCAGTTCCCAGTAGCGTACCGAGATGATGCAACACAACAGTGAACACAGTCATTCCCA
The DNA here is from genome assembly GCF_014905685.2 of Nematolebias whitei. Lineage (NCBI taxonomy): Eukaryota > Metazoa > Chordata > Actinopteri > Cyprinodontiformes > Rivulidae > Nematolebias > Nematolebias whitei. Next base: position 12,907,163 of record NC_056498.1, read on the forward strand.
GCTTTCTCAAGTCTGTGCTGCAAAATCAAAAGCAGATTGTCTTTACAATATGACAAAGAGCCCGTGTGCTTTTAGAGTAACATGTAAGGAAGAGGACGTACTAGAAAGTTCCTGGAGAGACTTTGACGAGGGCTGCCACGCTGCTGCCAATTATTTTTTTTGATTTGACAGTGCCATGTGTTGGGGTTCGCTCTCAGCTACCACAATACCAAATTTCGTCTCAATATGGCAAAAAAAAATAGTCATAGTATATTTTTTTTCTTTTAAGCTATGGTGGCCATCTTAGGTTTTTAATTTGGTTTCAGTATGTGATGAGGGGTTTTCTCAGCTATTACCTCATCAAATTCCAGCTCTATATGTGTAAAAATAGCAGAGTTAAATCCATTTATATGCAGCTTTGGTGGCCATCTTGAATCTTTTATTTGAATTCTATATTTATTGCACATTACTCTCATCTACCAACACCACCCACTTCAAATGTTATCAACCATTAAATGGCCACTATTAGTTGTTATCATCCCCACTGGTTGCGTTCAGACTGTCCCTCCTGTACCACCCAGTAGGTTTAAAGGTACGTTCTTATCACAGATAAGAGGGACAGGGGTTAGGTTTAGGGTCAGTGTTAGGTTAAGGCTCACTGGTCAGGGGGTTACATTTAGGGACAATGCTCTGGGTCAGGTTTAAGGTTAGGATTAGGAAAAGGGTTAACTAAAGCTAACAAAAAAACACAGTTTGTTTTAGACGCGGGCAAAGTTGAATATTATCAGTGATAAGAACATACATTTAAACCTACTAGGAGGCACCTATGGGGATAATAACAACTAATAAAAAAAGTAGATAATAATGTGAGTCATAAAGTTACAGGTTGTGCCAACAGTATTTTTTTCTTGATGGAACTGACAAAGAAGAAATAATGAATATAGTAAAAAAAATCTTACAGACAATAGATCAAAAGATTGGGCGGACATGGATACGATGTTGGTAAAGGATATAATGAGTTGTTATTGAGCCGTTTACATATATATGTAACTTATCATTTTCAACAGGAATTTTTCCAGACAATATGAAAGTAACTAAGGTAATTCCTCTTTTTACGAATGGTGAGGAATGTGTTCAGTAATTATAGACAAATATCCTTGATAACACAGTTTTCAAAAATTTTAGAAAAATTATTTGTGACCATATTAGATCAATTTATTGCTAAACAAAACATTCTAAGTAGCAGTCAACATAGGTTTAGAGCAAAAAACTATAAATCAATAGCTCTCATGGAATTGATACAACACATAACTGCTGTCGATCTAAAACAATATTGTGTTAGTATTTTTGTTGATTTAAAGAAAGCATTCAATACTACTGACCATATTATTCTCCTTGGAAAAATTAATAAATATGGCATTAGAGGACTAGCACTACAGTGGGTATCTAGCTATTTTAAAGATAGGAAACAGTTTGCAGAAATAAATGATGGAAGATCTGACTTCTGTAATATCACATGTGGAGTTCCTCAAGGTTCTGTACTTGGACCAAAGTTATTTATTTTATTTGTGAATGACTTGGTAAATGTGTCAGGACTCCTTAAATGTGTTCTATTTGCAGATGATACCAAATTTTTTTGTTTGTTTGGATAAAGATATAGAACGGATGTTGGAGTTGATGCAGACAGAATTTGTAAAACTATAAACTTGGTTTAAACTTAATAAATTATCACTGAACTTAGATAAATCTAACTATATGATATTCAGTAATAAAAAGAAAACAGTTGATGTTCCATTTAGAATCGAGCGTGTTGAGATTAGTAAAGTTAGTGAGGTGAAGTTTTGGGTGTTATCATTGATGACAAGCTAACATGGAAACAGCACATAAATTATGTAAGAATAAAAATAGCTTAATATATTGCAGTACTTTACAAAGTAAGGGAGTTATTAAATGATAAAGCTCTGTATATGTTGTATAATGTAATACTTGTTCCACGCATAATCTATTGTATTGATGTTTGGGGGAAAGCGGCAAAACAGTTACAAATCCTATTTTTGTTTTACAGAAAAGAGCTGTAAGAATTATTACTAGAAATCATTTCAGTCACACATCAAGTAATTTATTTTATCATTTGAAGTTATTGAAGTTCCATGATTTGGTAGATTATAATATTTTATCAGTTATGTATAGGGCTCATAATAATGCATTACTTTTAAATATCCAAATACATTTTGTTAAAAGAGAAAGTTGTTATAATCTTAAGGGGATAGAGATATTTATGAAACCTAAAATTAGAACTAGTTTGAAGGGACAGTCTACTTCAAACTGAGGAATTAGATTATGAAATAATCTGGAGAGTAATATTAAAAATGCCAGATCAATGTGTATGTTTAAGAGAATGATCAAAGTTGATTTGTTAAAAAAAAATAAAAATAAAAAAAGCTTAATGTGTATTTGTATGAATTGCTGCTCGAGAAGGAGTTGTTTATTTTGTTTTTGTTATTTGAAGATAATTATTGTTTGATTTATTTTATTTTATTATTTTTTGTTTTGTTTTGTTTTGTTTTTTTTTTGGGGGGGGGGGGTAAAAAGGGGCAGATATAAGATTTTTTTTCTTCTTTCTGCTGCCTTTCATTTTATTTGTAATTGTATTTCTTATTGTATATAGAATTGTTTTGTTTTGTTAAAAAAAATGAATAAACTTTATAAAAATAATAATGATAATAATAATAATAATAATAATAATAATAATGGTCATTTAATGGGCTGATAACATTCAAAGCCGCTGCCAACATACCAAATTTCATCTAAATATCTCTGAAATGGCTGATTTATAGTACTTTGTATTTATAGTAAGTCGTAGCAGCCAATTTATTTTACCCCAAAAAGATGTTTTACACTGATGCCTGGAGGTTTATGTTTTCTGTCATATCAGTTAATTTTCACTCACTTAGATCTAAGCTGATCAGTAGCTCAGCCTGATTAGTCGAGTCAAACTGACCATTAGCACCAATTACCTTCCACTGGGAGCAGCTTATCTACACTGTTGAAATAAAATTAATAAACCTTCAAAAAATATTTCACAATCATGAATGTAAACACGTTTGTTGGAGGAATAATAAACATGATGATAAATAAGCCATCCTACATTATTCAGATGAGACAGAAAATAATCCGTCTAAGGGGAAAAATAAACAACTCTAAGCAAACTGGATTTTAAATTCCACGTAAGGTTGTCGGTCATTTCAGTCCCAGTAAACACTTTGTTCTGTTAATTAAATAAGTTTCAAGTGCATTTTTTTTCTTCTTTTTTTTATTTTTGATGCTTTGAAATGTCCCATTTTTTAAAGAAGTGCCACATCCTTAGATCTCTTGAAGAAAACGGTGGGAGATTTATGACAGATTATTAATTTTATCATGTTGGTTTTGTTTCCTCCTGTATTTGTCATTGGCCTCAAATCAAGACAAGAAGAAATTAACTGAACAAACCTCACAATAATAATTTTAGAGATGAGTCTCAGCTACTAACACAACACAGTTTAGGTCAATATTAATGAAACTCGGTGAGTTACAGTCATTGTTGTGTTTTATCAGGTCAGCTGCATGATTTATAAAAATGTACATTTGATTAGTTTTGAGACCCATGCTGGAAAAATGAATGATCTTTTGTCAATACGGAAATATTAATATTTTTAAAATCTACATCTGAAAAGCTGCAAAGTGATACTAAGTTTAATGCAATATGATGAAGGATCAGCTGACCTTGGAGTTTTGTTCACAAGAGAGACACTTTGAAAATGTTTATTTATTTATTTGTCTGTAGTGATGTCATTATGAATTAGTGTCCTATATTTAAAAATGGGAATTCATCAGTGCATAAGCTGACAGAAAGATATGGTTAATTTAAAAAAATAATAATAATAAAGGTTAGACCTACTGGAAGATGCAACTGGAAGATGCAACCTAAATTTAAAGGTAGATTATGAACAATCCAACAGTTTTCAGTCAGGTCATCTGGACAGTTTCTTTTTTTTTTTTTTTCTGAAACGTTTCAACTGACCAGACTGAAAATTGTTGGATTGTATAACTGGATTATTGAGCATTAACTTTTTTTGGTTTTGAACCAGTTTGACATGACTGTCGACGAGGAAGAGGGCCAGAACTAGAGGAGGGGGCGTGACAAAGACACCATCTTAGCACCAACATAACTGGTTTGTTCCACTTTGGAGTAAGCTGTTTGGGAGAAGAATCAGTTTTTTGTGTTTCCTTGACTAATGAAGCCTTCTGGATGGAAGGTGAAACGTTTCAGAAAAAAAAAAGAAACTGTCCAGATGACCAGACTGAAAATTGTTGGATTGTATACCTGGATTATTGAGCATGCTCTTTTTTTATTATAAACAATGTTTGCTTTTTTAATTACTGGAATTGTCAGATGGCATAATAATTAACTTATTTTAATGCAAATCTCAATTATGGCAATAATCAATATTTTCACTTATTTTGCATTGCTACCTATGCTCAGCTTGACTCATTTGGGGAGCATGGGTCACATTTTCCTTTCACCAGCAATGCTTACAGTAAAATAGTAAAAAAAAAAAAACATAAAAATGTTTATCAATTAATATCAAAAGCATGGAACAGATTGGGCAGCACGGTGGCACAACTGGTAGAGCTGCTGCCTCTCAGCGAGAAGGTCCCTGGTTCAAATATTGGTCCGGGGGCCTTTCTAGGTGGAGTTTGCATGTTCTCTCCGTGCATGCGTGGGTTTTCTCCGGGTACTCCAGTTTCCTCCCACAGACCAAAAACATGCATGTTAGGCTGATTGGTAACTCTAAATTGTCCCTAGGTGTGAGTGAGAGAGTGAATGGTTGTTTGTCTTGTTTGTCTCTATGTGTCCCCGTGATGGACTGGAGACTTGTCCAGGGTGTACCCCGCCCCTCGCACAGTGATTGCTGGACATGGGCACCGGCTACCCCCCTGACCCAAAATGGAAGAAGCATGTAAAACATAATGGATGGATGGATGGAACAGATTAATCAAATTCTTCTTATACTGTCAAGAAGTTGTGAACAAGAGCAGGAATTCAAACTTGTTCTCTTTGTGCTTTGTTGTCCTCTGTCGTAGAGCTATACAGTGGATTGGAAATACCCTCTGTCCATCTGTTCATCCTCTAAGGAATGCCAGTGTTTGTGTCTATGTCCCCCATCAGGGACCAAAGAGGGGGAATTTGAATTATCCTCTGTCTGTCTGTCTGTCTGTCTGTCTGTCTGTCCATCAGTCTTTGCATGCTGTGAGTCCAATAACTTGAAGATAAGGTGAGGTACTTATACTTTGGTGTGTGACCACATCTAGGCTAATGTAAGATTCCTTTAAAAAAGTGGTTTTGCTACGTAAAAGTCAAATATGGCCACCACTATATAAATATGTAAACTAGTCACCCCTACCATTTGAGGAAGCAACGCTTTATAGTTTTTAAATTGACTAAAACTATAGTTTCTTCAAATGACTGGGGTGGCTGATGTGGTGGCTGAATGGTGGTCTTGGCTCCACAGTTGCACCTGGTAATGGATAAAATTGCTCCGTCCGCTCTCCAAGATCCGGCACTTTGTGCTGTCTCGGGCAAAAAAACTGAACAAAAAACTACCTCTGTTCTTATACACAGTGTAACTTGAATATCTTGCACCAAAAACATCAAGAATTACTTACATTCCCTGTACAATTCCAGTCCAGAAAATCACCCATCTCAACAACCACAAACATTCACTATAAATATATTTTTGTGACGGGTGACATCACTTGTTTTATTGGAATGTTCTCAGCTTTTGTCCTGTTCTTCTATGGACAGCAGCCATGGTAGTTGTTGTTTGCAGAGCGTATAACAAAGACTGACATGTTGAAGAGTCTGCCGTCAGCCCGTCCATTAACTCTGAAACTCTGATTTCAGTCAACTATAATGCAGCAAAGCCTTTGATGGTTTTGAACACTCATACACACTCTGGAAATACAGAAACAAACTCATTCCAAACACCCAATTTATATTTTTACACTCCTTTTTGATTAGCTTTTTTTTTTTCAATGAAGCTTAGAGGAATAATAAACAATTAAAGCTGCAAGCAGCGTTGAAGGCCCTCGCAGCTAAGCGCCGCTGCGGCCTCATGGCGACCGCGGGAACTCGAGCTACTCTTCCCGGTCGCCATGGAGAACGCTCACGCTACTGTCACGCGGCCATTTTCCAGAGTGCGCATTCACAGAACCTTTGACATCAGCTGCGACAGCATATATAACAACTGTAATAATGTAGGGGGCGCACTTGAGTCAAATATTAAACAACAACACCACTGTGTCCATAAGTCCTCACTAATCAAGCACCAAAAATCTGGTACAGATCAGACGATATATCACTGAGATATAACAGATTGATTTATGTAGGGGGCGCACTTGAGTCAAATATTAAACAACAACACCACTGTGTCCATAAGTCCTCACTAGTCAAGCACCAAAAATCTGGTGCAGATCAGACGATATATCACTGAGATATAACAGTTTGAATAATCGAGGGGGCGCACTTGAGTCAAATATTAAACAACAACACCACTGTGTCCATAAGTCCTGACTAGTCAAGCACCAAAAATCTGGTGTATATCGGACGATATATCACTGAGATATAACTGTTGGAATATTGTAGGGGGCGCACTTGAGTCAAATATTTAACAAAAATAACAATGTGTCTAGACATGGTCACACATTATGCCATAAAAATCTGGTGCAGATCGGATGATATATTATTGAGATATAAGGGTTGGAATATTATAGGGGGCGCTCTTGAGTCAAAAGTTAAAAAACATTACTAATGTGTCCATCAGGGCTACATAATAATATACCAAAAATCTGGTGCAGATCGGATGATTTATCATTGAGATATAACTGTTGCAAGATTGTAGGGGGCGCTATAGAGTCAAAATTTAAAAAACATTACTACTGTGTCCACCAGGGCTAAATAATAATACACCATAAATTTGGTGCAGATCGGCTGATATATCACTGAGACAAAACAGTTTGAATAATGTAGGGGGCGCCCTTGAGTCAAATATTAAACAACA
>NC_056498.1:12934241-12947347 GCF_014905685.2 Nematolebias whitei
ATAATAATAAGAAACGACACAATTACAATAGGCCTTCGCAGCGCTTTGCTGCTCGGGCCTAATAAAACACAATACAGATAAAAGGCATAGCATTACCTGAGGGAAGGTTATTGTCCACCATCACCATCTTTCACACCAGCGTTTTAGATTTAAATCATCTTCTGATCATCTAATGATGAGTAATGATGTCACATTATATTTAGAAAGCTTACATGATTGATTAACGCTTGATGTGCTAAAGATGACTCAGAAACTGCCCCACCAAACTTACTTCAATTTCTGTAACTAAAGGCAATTTCTTCTTAAGGGCTTGCAGCAGTTTTCGTTGGCTAGTATCATTTAGATTTGGTGGCCATCTTGAATTGGTGTGCTTTCAAAATGTAATCAGATGTAGATGTATAAATTATTACTTTTTGGGAGTTTCATTAAAATCCATCTAGTGCGATGTTTTGCCAGCAGAAAAAAAAACAAAGTTGATGGACGTAGGTAATGTCAAAATACTTGAAACTAATGTGCATGATCAGTTTGTGCTTGCAGTATGTATCAGGCATGATCTTTGCAACAACTTTAAATAAGAGATAAACTGCTGAGCAGACATGCCAGAAATTTTGTGAACTAGAAATTTCTTGTGGGGAAAAAAAAGAAAGCTAAACTAAAATTGTGGAAGTTGTTACTTTGATAGAAAGTCAAAATGACATGTATAGATAGATATGAGGAAAACACTGATGTCCTAAATAAAGGACACTCGTTGCTGAGAATCTGTGGAAGGTGATACGTACGCAGACAGGAAACAGTGGTACCACGCAGCATCATATTGCTCTCACCCAGAGAGAGCTGTGCTCTCTCTCAATCTCATGCTCATTTGTAGGAGTTACAAATGTGTTATATTTCACTGACAGTTTAAAACTCTTGATATATTTTGGTCAAAATTGTATTCTACCATCATCTCATGATATTATGGTACAATAATATACCATAAGGCCATGCCAGAAGAACATTCACATCATATATTCATGAAGTGATGTTGTATGGGTCAGCGGCCTCTTGTCACACAAACAAGAAGCTTTTACAGGTTAGAACTGATTCCTGTTCACTAAAGACCTGAAATTGAAATCAGGTTGAAACACACTTGATAAGTCATTGCCTGCCTCTATGACAGTTGGGAAATTGTGCTTTTGTGCAGCCATTTGTCTGTCTTTAAAAAAAAAAAAAAAAATCAACCAAATGATATAACTCCTTTCGAGCACGCACAGACACAAGTGGTTTCCTCAAATCGATGAGTGTATTAAGATTTGGTACGTGGAAACTAAAGACGATACACAAAATAAAATAATTAACTCAAGAAACATAGACAACAAATACTAATATCAAATGCTTGTACACTTGAAGTAAAACAACATACAGAAATAAAACGAGCATACCTCGTTGGCTGTGTGCTACCAAAAGGAATTAGGCTTGTTTCTTAGGTTTCAGCTTCGTTTAACTCTTTTCTTCAGCTTACTTGCTGATACTCACATTGTTGCTACCGACTGACTTCTTCTGGTTACTGTTCACACCTGAATACAGCGCCAACTACAGGTGGCATGTAAAGCTACATATAATTAAGCAGTACAAGCCTTTTTGGTTCATGGGGGTCACTAGTGCCCATATCCAGCTATAACCTTGCGAAAAGCAGGGGACACCCTGGACAGGTCTCCAGTCCATCACAGGGAAACGTAAAGACAAACGAGACAAACAACCATTCACTCTCTCTCTCTCTAACCTAGGGACAATTTAGAGTTACCAAACAGTCTAACATGCATGTTTTTGGTCTTTGGGAGGAAACCAGAGTACTGCACAGAGAGGACATGCAAATTCCAACCAGGATTTGAACCAGCAACCCCTTTGCTGAGAGGCAGCAGCTTCACCAACTGCGCCACCATGCCGTCCTTAAATCAGAACCCCATTTATGTAATCAATGCATAGCTATAAACACAGAAAACAGGCCTACTGTGTTGTAGGAAATGTCCTTTTTGTCTTCAGTTTTTGTTCTGTTCATGACTGCTCTGTTTGATAAATAAAAAGTAATGATTGTATCAGTGACGTAAAACCACTAGAATGTGCACTTTCCGGGCAGACACATTTCTTTTCCTGACAGATTCAACTGGCACAGCCTGCAGTTCTTATCCCTGCCGACAGAAATCAATCTCCAAATAACAGCTTCAGTTTTGTTTAAAGTTATCAACATAGTGGAAAAATATCCATAACAAATCAATACGCAGCAAACTACGCAATTAAGCAATACTTATTTTAAAAGATTTTCACCCCACTTACTCCTGTGTGCTTGAATATATACTTGTTTAAATAAAATCTGGACTGCAAAAACTAAAATCAGCTATGGCTACATTTTAAAATCTAAGTTAATCCAGCTTTTTTTCCCTGTAAAACCTGTGTAAGAAAATCATCATGAAGCTTTTATCTTTATTGTCTCGGTTTGGATGGAGAAAAATCTCTTTTCATTCTATTCACTTGAACATTTGCGTTGCTGCGTGTTAATCCTAACGATAAGAACATGGACTGATCTTTCTCTATGGGCAGTTTAAAATGATGGACACTTCCTTTTCTCACACCAAGACACCTACAGAGCTTAAAAAAGCAGCTCCCAACCCAAAATACACTGTTGTACAGCACAGTTTGTCTGTCTATATCTCATGTTCACTCACATTAACTTCCTCCTGTTCATGTAGACTGAGGATAAATTAGAAGTGATTGGGTGGACATTTTAAACTCCAGGGTGTCTCATACCCTAGAGCTCTGCAATCTGGTTCCCCAGTAAGATGATGACTCTTTCTCCTCTTTTATATTTTCTTGCTCTTTCAAACAAACACACACAGGCTCCCTCCCGCCTATGTACCGTCCTAACTTTCTCTCTTGTGCCGTGCTCCGTTTCCCTCATTCCCCAGCCCTATTGTTGGGCCTTCGTTGCGTATAGAAATTGTATTTAAAATCCTTAAATCCTTGTCAGAATTTCTCCCTGTGCAGAAGAGATTATTGTGAGCTACTATTATTCTGGAATGGCTTTAGCAGGAACTCTCCCTCCTCACCAACCGTTCAGTGTGTATTCTGATTATTACCTTCACAAAAGCTCAGAGAAAGGAAGCATTTTCAGGTCACAGAAGACCTGTAAATCACCGCTTGATGGACTCGAGACAATTAGGCATAAAACGAGCAGTAAGGTGATAGCTTCTGTCACTGAGTTTTCAAGATGAGTGTTTTTCTAGAAGCTGTGCAGAGAGTACCCCACCTCTAGTACAGTGACTGCTGTTCATAGACATCAGTGACCCCTGCAACCCGGTAAGGAAGAAGCTGGTAAAGATATCGGATGGATATCCTGATGCATGCTCAATAATCCAGGTATGTCTTGAATGTCCAGAGGACCAGATTTAACTTTTTTTAGATAACGGATGGATGTTTTCTTGGACTGGAATTGAACAGGGAATGCAAGTAACTAAACCGTAAAGTTTATGGTGCCAGAGTCAGTGTCTGCCAGAATATTTTAGAGGACTTCATGATTCCTTCTGCTGAGGATCTGTATGGAGATGCAGATTTCATCTTCCAGCAGGACATGGCCCCTGCCCATGCCGCCAGAAGCACCAAAACCTGGTTTGATGCCCATGACACAGTGCACGACTGGCCAGCCAACTCACCGGACCTAAACCCTATTGAGAAGCTTCCAAAATGCCACAAGGTGATTGTCTCAAATAATTGTCTCTTGTATATGTTATATTTAGCTCAATGTGATGAAGACAAAGCACTACATCTGTATCGACTTTTTACATGAACTCGTGGGTTTGAGCACATTTCACTGGTTTTGTCCTCCCTTCACTGGCTCCCTGTACATATCAGAATAGATTTTAAAATTCTCCTGTTGACATTTAAGTGCATTAATGGCCTTGCATCCTCATATCTCTCTGAGCTACTTCTGACAGGGTCCGTCCCTGTGTCTGTTTTCCTTATATTTGTCCGTTGTCCCTTTTCTGCTCTTTATAGTTTTTATTCTGCTCCTTGTGATTCTGTTCCAGTGTTTGTGACTGTGTGCTTTCTGTCACTCTCCACTCATTCCTCAGTCTTTATCATTCACACCTGTCCCTCATCAGTTACCTGTCCAGGTGCTCTCATTACTCACTCCCCCTCTGCCTTATTTAAAGCCCTTCTCTCCTCTCCTCTCCACCCGGTCATTGTTCTGTTATGCACAGACGACTCAGTCCTCCTCTGTTCATATCCATTATCCACCTGAATCTGTACCCGTCCTGTTTTGCCTGCCTGTTTTCGCTTTGTACTTTTTTTTTTCTGTCAAGCCAGCCTTTTTGTTTTTGTTGTTTAAAATAAATTATTTGTATGCCACCCCGCCCGGAAGGTGGGGTGTCAGTTCGATAGGCAGGACTCTCGGTTCTGTTCACCCTCCTTGTATAATAGTAAGGGAAACACGGATATTTATATTCACACCCAGACAGAGGGGTAAACACAACAAAGTCTGGCCTTCATTAGTGGAATGCATGCTGCCCGCTGCATTCTACGCCACTTGGGGTCGACTCTCAGCTACTACCACTTCAAAAATTTGCTCATACTCAGAGCTAGCTTTGCATTCGTACATGTGCTGGCCTCCTTGAATATGCTGTATTTAAAAAGTTACTGACTTGTAGATTTACATCCGATAATTACTCATTGAGAGTTATTAAAAATCTATCCAGTGGTCCATGAGTTTTGTTGCTCACAGACAGTAAAACAAATACACACTGACTTGGGCAAAATGTTAGCACTCGTTTAGCCCTTCAGCTTCCGGCGATAAAAAGAAAAGCATCATTTCCCTCTTTTTAATTTGATCTCGGTGAAAGCCAGTTGTCCACAGCTTCAGGTTAAGGTGCCTCGCATAAACATCACGAGCGGGGTGGAGATGAGCCCATCTGGCCCCAACAGCTGGGACCACAGCTGGAAGGACAGACAGTGACAGCTGACTCACCACTCAGTGCTCAGATGCAGAGATGGATGGATGTCTGCAGGGTGGAGGGGTGGGGGGTGTAAGATGAGTTAACATAGGAGAGAAAGGAGAAAAGCTGTCCAACCTACCAGCAGATTTTCTAGTTTAATATGATGAAACTGAAGCATAACAAAGACAATTTGAGGTTGAGTTGAACTTTATTGAACATAGTATAATAAAGGATTATATATATATATATATATATATATATATATATATACACAAACAATTATATATATATATATATATATATATATATATAGAAATATATATATATATATATATATATATATATAAAGAAAATAAATTTAAAACAAAAGCAAGCAGAAAAAAAAAGCAACAGTAGTAAAGTATATTTACACGTTCAAAGGAGTGGGTAGAAGTATAAATTTATTGTTACACTCTTACATATGTAGCATCATCCAACAATTTACTATTCATGGTAACTTGGTTATAACATTCTTTTTTTTAGTATTTTATATATCCATACCTATAACTGGTACAATACATTCGTATTTGCATGCCATTATGATCAATATTTTTTTTTACATGTTAAAATTCTTTCTAGATCAATGTATCATAATGCAGTAATAATTGATAAATTCATTAATTGTTAACAACATTGATAATAGCAGTAATAACAGTCAATATTTCCCATATTGATATGCAGTGATGACCATCTTCTTAAATGATGTTTTAAACAGTTTTATGTTTGGACATTGCTTGATTTCCATGATGAAACCATTCCACACCTTCACCCCACGTACTGATATACAAAAGCTTTATCTTGTGGTTCTGAATTTTAAAGTTTAACGTTTTAAATTCACCTGTTTCCCTTAAACGATGAAGTCCTTCCTGTTTTGAGAAAAGCTTTTGAATGTTTCCTGGTAAGAAATTGTTTTTTGCTTTAAACAATATAACAGCTGTTTGTAATTCCACTATATCAACAAATTTTAGCAGCTTAGATTTTATGAATAGTGCATTTGTATGATCCAAATAACCGACCTTATTGATTACTCTTATTGCTGGTTTTTGCTATGTTATTAATGACTGTAGTGAAGTTCTGTAGTTGTTGCCCCATAATGCTGCATAATAACTCAAATGTGGTAGGACTATGAAACAGTAAAGGATGTGGAGAGCTGTTTCATCCAGGACATGTTTGGCATTATTTAAAATAAATAGACTTTTTGACAGTTTACTTTGTATATATCTAATATGAGGTTTCCATGTTATTTTATCATCAATAATGACCCCAAGAATTCTATAATCATTTACTCTTTCAATGTTTACACCATATATCTTTATTTTAATCTATTATGTAAACAACTGTTCCTAAATAGCATTTTTTGTTTGTTTTGGTCAGTTTTAAGGACAACTTATTCTCGTCAAACCATAATTTCAGTTTGTTCATAGTTTTAGTTACATCATCAAGCAACTGCTCCATATCGTATCAAACAAAAAAAAATATTTTGTGTCATTTGCAAATAAAACAATTGTAATATTTTGAGTTACATAGCCTAGGTCATTTATGTAAATAATGAATAATTTAGGCTCCAACACAGAACCCTGAGGAACCCCACACCTTAACAGAAAACATATGTATTGCATGATGTGCCAGTTTTAGACTGAGATGATCTTATATAAATATGGAGGAGTTAATTCATTATTGTTAATGTGTATATGGATTAGTGCCAAGAAATAAACACTGTACATTAAAATATTTATAGCCTAATGCCAGTCCCTAGATTAGGAGTTGAAGCCATTTTTGTCAAACCTTGAAAATAGCTTTTTGCAATCTAAACTTATATCACAATCAAACATTCACTGTTCTATTTTAACCATCTACATATAAAAAAACAAGCTCAATCAGGATGGGTGCATTGACTTTGGCTTTGTACATTGCATGCTTTTCAGATTATGCATCTTTACTTACATGTTTCCATAGCAATACACTGAGGTTTATTTAATTCCATAAAACATGAAAAAAAATCTAATTTTGTCTTTTTATGTTCCTTTTAGATTTTGTTAGAATTAGCATTTTGTTTAGTTCGTAGCCAGAGTTTTGCTTAGTTTCTCTCTTTAAATTAGTCTTTTGCTAAATTTAGTTTGAACAACTCTATTTCTTCTTTAGTAAATTTCAGCTAATTCATTCAGCACTCATTAATCATTATGGTTTTAGAATGAATGCTATTTCTCTAGTTTGTTAGATTTGTATTACAAATTATGTGTTTAAAAAAAGGATTTGTATTACAAATAAGATCAAATCTGCTTGATGTCTTGTTAACTTCCTCTAATATTTAATCTAATTTTATTATTAATTATCTTTAAGGACCACAAAAAATGGCTAGCATGCAGAATTATCAGGTAAAATAAAATAAAATAAAATCAGGATGTCCCTGCTGGAGGGTTCTGTAGACAAATGTTGATTACTCTGTTAAAGAGGACCTTATTGGAGCATCAATCCTCCCCAGACCCGAGGGTTTGGATTTATTTATTTTATTTATTTTGCAAAGATTGAGTTTATTCAGCCGATGAGACATGGTTGCAGCACCCTAAGGGCCAAGTCACAACCATTGTGTTTAAAAGTTCAACATCCTAATGTACTGATGGATATCCCAGCTTTTAACTACCACGTTTGAAGGTCAGGTGGTGTCGTTCAACCTGATATTGTAAATACAGTTTAACGATAAAAGTCTCTGTTTTTAGAAAAGAAGAGAATGAGTGTTTGATTATCTTTTTTTTTTTTTTTCTGTCTGTGTGAGATGATTCTAACTATCAGTTTTACAGACTCTGAGCTCACATTTGGCCTGTTAGTCCCAGAGACTGATCCCCAACTTACTTGGAGCACTAACTGGTATTGACTTTTGAAAACAATACATTTGTCTGCTAGTGAAATATCACATTACCCATTAAACACATTTTAAGTAAAAATCCAGAATGTTATCATTTGATATATATCTACAACCAGGTCTTAAAGGGCATAGGGCGGAGATTTTTTAAGGGTAAACGTGGAAATCCTGCTTGAAGAGGCAGATCGTAAATGGCTGTTGTGTTTAAAATGAGTGTTTATGTAATTAGTTTCAGTTTACATATCCAATATAAGTTTTATTCATTTAAGGCAGTCATATTTGTTCATAACTTTATTATTAGTGAGCCTGAGAATTACCGGACCCAAGCAAACTGTTATCAGGACGCACCCTGTCAAAATAAGAGTTCCTGGATACTGTTCCGGCAGGATCCAGCTCAAATTAAGCCCTGTCTACAACTAATTAAACAATTGTTGACAGCCCAGTTCTAAATCGTTACACCAGTCAATTAACCTTGTTAGGCTGCCTTCAGGCCCAGGCCTCCCTTGCAAAAGAGATCTGTGATCTCAGTGGGATTTGCCTGGTTAAATAAAG
Source organism: Nematolebias whitei (assembly GCF_014905685.2). Taxonomy (NCBI): domain Eukaryota; kingdom Metazoa; phylum Chordata; class Actinopteri; order Cyprinodontiformes; family Rivulidae; genus Nematolebias; species Nematolebias whitei. The sequence continues at coordinate 12,942,660 of NC_056498.1, forward strand.
GTTAATAAATAACCTTAACAACACAAAATGACTGTACGTTAGTCCATTTTACTGATATTGGGCTGGTGCACCAATAATTGATTCTTCCAAAGCAACACATTGTTCAAGAGCTTCACTCAAAAACTTGGCAAACTCTGTTAAGTCAATCAATAGTGTTTATTTGTTAGAAAATTACTGCATTAATGAAACGCTTATCATCATAGTCACTACAATTAATAACTTTAGCCAATAATATATAATGTATGTATATTTATTTCAGTTAGTTTTGCAGGTTTGAATTAAATATGGCATTGTAATAGCAACAATGCATACTTCAAGTGCATATTGCATGAGATTGCGCAATTGTTCAAGGTTTGACCAAAATGACTACCTTTTCTCAACATGATTTTGTTTTAGCCTAAAATCCAAGCATGAAAGGTTCGACAGTTTGCATTCCTTCAACAGAAAGCCGGTCCTGTGCTTTATTATCATCCCCCTCCTCTCCTCTCTGTATCATATCCCTCTATCGCCCCTTGAGGATGTATCATTTCACATGATTAAGATGTGCTCATCCATCCGAGTGAAACCCGGATACCTCCTCCCTTTAGTTATCTTCTCACTCCTCGTGCTACAGCTGAGGGTTCTTTTACCCACAATGCATGTTCCACTTTAATCCGACCTTCCTAATTACCAAAAATACTCCGACTGCTTTTGTCCTGCACGTCTTTCATCCTGCCCCGTTCCTTTTCATCTCATCGCTTCTTCTTAGTCTCCGTTTTATTTTTATTTATTTATTTTTGTCTATCATTACGAGCACATTGAATTCACGTTTTTCTTCCTCCTAGTTCCTGTTAGCCTTTATCACCCAGCGCTCTGAGGCCTTTAACTAGATTTTCTGCATTTTCAGATCTAGTGAAGCCACATAGCTGTTAGTGGATTCTTTAGCCTGTAGCTCTGCACCCTAATGCATCCATCTTCTCATTATAAATGGCTCAATATTTTGCTTTCATTCTTCATTGTGCCTTTTATGTCTTCCTGTGGCTTACTTTGAGGGTATTGATGGGTACACGCATGCACATAATTGACGCTGGATCGGTGAAACAAACCAATAGATTTTAATTTAAAAACCTCACTTTGAGGACCTTTTTAACGTACGTCAGTAAATAAACATGAATTGTGTTACAATCCACACACACATCATCTACATGCTCATCCTACTGTCTTTTAGCACAAGTTGAAATGTTTGAGAAAGTCCTAACGTTTTCTGAAGGAGTGCATATTCACCTGCCACCTTTTATGAAAGACTTTTAGACTCAAACTGTTTTATGATGAGAAATAACAATTAAAGTATATTATTTACAGTACGATGCATTAGCTCTCAAAATGTGTTGAGGATTACTCTGGGCTAATAGCACATCGTTTTTTAACAATATAAAATTGAAATACAATCGATGGGGTTATGGACATATCTGTGTTAATTAGATTGACCCTAAAAGTTCCTCAGCTGTTCGGATACTTGCAGTAATTAATTTATATGTGTTTTATATAGAACCCACCAAGTTGGTCATAACATATTTGACATGCAGTTTACTTCAGTAGTTAATGACATGGTTTTAAAAACAGCAATTGTGCAATCAGTCATCATTTGCAATATAAGGTATTGGTCTCAGCTTCTACCACATCCATTTTTAGCTCAGTATCTTTAAAACTATAAAGCATTTTTCCCCGTTTTGCCAGTCAGCTGTAGCAGCCGTCTTGAATGTGATTGACTCTAAATGATTGATGGTAGTTGGAGATCCAGTCAGGGCCAGATTAACACTTCGCTGTACCCTGGGCTACAATCTTCAAGGGCCCCATCATCATGACCCCAGAATCACAATAATCTGGCAAAATACAGAATAAATTACCGTAGTATACAATAAATATACTTAAAATTCTAACTATCTAGTGTATTTTTATGTATAAAACTCCAAATGCTCATAGAACTATAAATGCTACGATGTCCTCTTGTTGACACAAATCATCAAGACTGAGTTAAGTTGAACACGCTTTGAACACCATACGACACCATGTGTACTTGTTTAGCAACGTGTTGGCCACTGGTGTCAGAAGCATTTGTAATGGGGGGTGGTCCTCCCCCAGAAAATTTTGAATATAGTAGATGCCATTTCCTGCATTCTGGTGTATTTAAATGGTTGTTTAACATCTAGTTTTACCTGCATAGGTAAACACTTGATTCAATAAATATTTTAGAGCTAATGGCACAACAAGAAGTAGTCTGACCAACAGCTGATTCAATTAATTTAAAATATTATATATTCAAAGGTGACGATTTGCTGCCCACATTAAAATTAAATGAATGTAACTTAGTTGACTTCAAATGTAATTAGATTATCAATGAATGTTTGTAACACAGGATTTACTAATTATAACAAAGATTCTTTCCAAGAAACCTCCCAATATAAATAAAAAAAAAAACAGTATGACTTCTGCTCATTCTAAAATTGTCAAATGGCCTTTGTCTCCTCAAGTGAAGGAGAATCATTTAAAAATAATACATAAGATATATCCTGTAGCCATGTTTCTTGAAAGAGGATTTAAATTTGATGTTGATTTGTGTGCCTTTTGTAAATCACAAGATGAATCCCTCGAGCATTTTTATTTTTGTATGTCAATGCAAAGTCTTTGGTCAGACATCAAAAACTGGATTAATTTTAAACTCAACATTCCTTCTTTTGATGCTGATGACATTTCATCCAACATTTTTCAGTCAGGTCATCTGGACAGTTTCTTTTTTTGTGCTGAAACGTTTCACCTTCCATCCGGAAGGCTTCATCAGTCAAGGAAACACACAACACAAAACTGATTCTTCCCCTAAACAGCTTACTCCAAAGTGGAACAAAGACACCATCTTAGCACCAACATAACTGGTTTGTTCCACTTTGGAGTAAGCTGTTTCTTTTTCAGAAACAGATCCTGTCTAACCCTGAATGCTAGGAAACACCTTGTATTTTTGACTTTCCTTCCCTCCATTGATTACGGTGACATTATTTACATGAACGCTCCTACAAGAACCCTGCAGATGTTGGATGCTGTCTATCATGGTGCACTAAGATTCATAACTGGCTGTGATTATCATACCCACCACTGCACCCAGTATTCACTGGTTAACTGGACATCATTAACTTCATGCAGACTCTCTCACTGGTACATTTTCATCTTTAAATCACTTCTTGGTCTGCTGCCTTCATACATCTCCTCCTACATGTCTCTGTGTGAGTGCAGCTACAGCGTGCACTCTCAGGACATTATTACCTGCAGTGTTCCCTCAGTGAGGACTGAACTAGGCAAAAGGGCCTTCTCCTATTCCGCTCCTGTTTCCTGGAATATCTTACAAAAAGATTTGAAGCTCTCGACCTTGACCTCTCTAAGTGTCTTTAAGAATCTGTTGGACTCCTGGCAGGGAACAATGCAGACACGTTCCTGACTTTACTTTTCTACATTCACCTTATATTCTAGCTGTTTTTTGTTACTCTTTATGCCATCTTATTTGTAAAAAAAAAATCTGTATGCTATCTTATAACTGTCTATTGTTGTCGCTGTTGTCCATTGTTGTCATCATTCTTTGTTGAAATCAGGTCTCTGTTTTAAATGAGTACTCGAGGCTCAATGGGATTAACCTGTCTAAATAAAGGTTGAATGAATGATTATATTCAGTAACAGCCATATGATATGCATAGCACTTTAACTTATATTCAATGAAAAGTGTTAAATATTATTTATTAGCATTAGTCACCTGTGATGCTGTCTCACTTGTGGAGGCTTGTTCCAGGTTCCTAGCTGCAGTGTGGGATCCTCTGCACTCTTGTGCATGAAGGACAGACATTTTAAGTTCAAAGTTTTTGTCTATCCATAAGACTTGATGTCCAAATGTCTGTGGTAAAACTCACCCAAGTGCTGTCAGCTATTAGCTTCTCAATGACGTCGGAAAGGACAACTTGAAACTCGGGTAGGTTACATCAGAAAAATATCTCAGACTGGGGACGATGTAACGAGGCTCAACGTAGTCCAAAAATCTTCTGAATCTGACATCCTCAACAAAAAGCAAAACTTCCACACTACTGACATTTTGACTTCTTCCTCTCCACCATGATCAGATCAGGTAGGTGCTTGATGTCATCACATTGTGCTGCCACTGCAGGCATCCTTGTCACTGGGTTGTCATACAAAAGCAGCACCTTTCATATCGGCGAGTTATTTTGATGGAATGGCCGATGTTTTATATTTAACTTTAACTCTAATATTGGCCGATACCAGGCCGATAATATTGTGCATCCCTAATATATTCATTCAACCTTTATTTAGACAGGTAAATCCCATTGAGCCTCGAGGACTCATTTACAAGAGAGACCTGATTTCAACAAAGAAAGATGACAACAATGGACAACAGCAACAACAATAAACAGTTATAAAAAGTCATACAATTTGTATTTTCTTTTCTTTTAACAAATAGGATGGATAAAAAAAAAAAAGTAACAAAAAACAGCTAGATTCTAAGGCGAATGAAGAAAACTAAAAACAGGAACATGTCAAGGTCGAGAGCTTCAAATCTTTTTGTAAGATATTCCAAGAAACAGGAGCGGAGTAGGAGAAGGCCCTTTTGCCTAGTTCAGTCCTCACTGAGGGAACACACACACACATAACTATAT
>NC_056498.1:12947447-12958465 GCF_014905685.2 Nematolebias whitei
ATATATATATATATATATATATATATAAATACTCTGCAAACCTCAATGAAATGAATATTTTTCTCATGAGCGACTGATAAAGTAATCCTAAAAACATGACTGAGTTATCACTGCTAAAGATTTTTTAGGATAGTATTGTATTTACTCTTAGTTTTTCTATTTTGGGTTTGTGCTTGTTTATTAAATAATGATGTAGAATCAGTTGTGTGTTTTGAAACACATGAGCTTTGAGTACTTTTAGAACCCGGTAAAGATGAGATTATGTTGAACGTGTTGACACGTAAAACTTTACAACTGAACGAGTACGGATTTTCTGTTTTCTATGACTATTTGTGAAAACATATTTATTTAAACTTTCAGAAAAAAGAAGGAAGAATCAGTTTTGTTGTGTGTTTCCTTGACTGATGAAGCCTTTCGGATTGAAGATGAAACGTTTCAGCACAAAAAAAGAAACTGTCCAGATGACCTGACTGAAAAATGTTGGATTGTATACCTGGATTATTGAGCGTGGACTTTGTTGTTTGAGAAAAAAGGTTTGTTCCTTGGTTTCAGAAAGCTAACTCCTCAATATAACAGTTATGATCCATTTTGCAAGACAGTATGGCACCAGTTTGACCATTTGTGCAGAGCTGAGATCTCTCCTGGTGCTCAGAGTAGATGCTTTGCTAAAACATATTCATCCCCAACCGCTGAGTGACTCAGACACAATTAAAAGGGTCTTACGATCAATCCCGAAACATAAAGTCAATTTAAGTAGCTAATAGTTGTATTGTGGTTGCATGGGTCTTCTAATGGCACCAGGTTTCTTAACAAGTTGCAATTGTCTCGTGGTTTTATTAGCTGTGAGACTCAGATCAGTACTGAAGTCCGGCTCACAAGAAAGTAATGCACGGAAAAGCTTTTGAAACCTTTCTTGCACATAAATATGTTGTTTAAAAACTTGATATTTTTAATGAGTGAAGATGATTTTACTCACAACACTGATTAGGTAATAGGAACTCTGATGCTTGTCAGGAGTTTGTCCAGGCAGAACTACAGTGACATCATTTCTACTCTCTTGATGAGATAAATCATTGTATAAAATGCTGCTTGCGTGTTTTTATGCACATTTTTTTTCCACAGTCAAACTTTTCCATTTAACTTGTGCTTTTTAACCATTCATATATAAATGTGTTCACCTTGATCAGGAAGTGTGCTGTGTTTTAGGTATTTGCTGTGTTTATTCATCCATTATCTTTACCCGCTTCTTCGGGGGGTCACTGGTGCACATGTCCAGCAGTCACTGTGAGAGAGGCAGGCTCTATCAGGACTTTTCAAAAATAAGATTGAACATGACACAAACACAATTGCCTGATTGATGGATGAGCTGCACAGTCAGCTTGGAATTTTAATTAGAATAAATTATTTTAAATTATTTAGCGCCTGCTGCACCTGTGTGCAGTCCACAGCTGCAGTAGAAGCTTCCTTCTGGCAGCGTGCCATATCTCCATTCTGCAATAGAGAAGTGGGCGTGGCCAAAAGCGTTTGCAGATGCCAAAGTGCAGCCGGAGGCAGAGAGCTGAAATTATGACATCCTGTGCTCTTTTAGAGAGTTTAGAAACGTTGTTTAGAACATCGCAAAAGTGTGGGAAGGGTTTAAAATGCCTTAATATATATGTAAATACTAAAATAAACACTACTTACTACCACTACTTGGACTACTCTATCCCTACTTCATGGTTTTTCACTTATCATGGGGGGCATGGTCCCTAACACACGTGATAAACGAGGGAACACTGTAGTTATTTTTTCTCTTCTCCTTTTAGCTTACCGTCTTACTATATTTAGGTTTCAACTAGGTTTTCCCGACTTTAGTTTTTAGCTACAGTTCAACTAATGTTATCTTTTAGATTCATTTTTGTTAGTTACAGTTTTTGACTATGACTTAGCTCATTTTAGCTTTAAGTACTGCTTTACTGCATTTAGCTTTCAACTACAGCTTTGCTAATTTTATCTTTGAGGTAGTGTTTTGCCATTTCTAGTTTTTAATATTCCTTTAATTTATTTATTCCATTCTGCTTGTTTTAATTGTAATAATTCAGTTTGAGCTTTTTCAACTAATCCAAATAAATATTCGCAGTGTGGATTTTCACAGCATTTTAGCAGAAGTGCTCATTTATTTAAACTATTTTCTTCAGGATATGAAAGGACAGTTAGATTTGATTAGATGTTCATAATCCACTGTAGACGTTCACTACCATCCTTATGTTCTATGACATTGTTTAACTGTTGAGAGGAAATTCAAAAAATTAGTTTGCTTTGTAAAAAATATTGCCTTTACATTTCATTTCAGGTTTAGAATAAAATTAACTTATGACGAGAAAATAGAGAGCTGGAGTCATTTTTGTCAATCCTTGTATTGTATTTTAGATTATTAGAATTACCGTATTTTCCGGCGTATAAGTCGCCCCAGAGTATAAGTTGCATCAGTCAAAAAAAAAAAAAAAAGCATCATGAAAAGGGAAAAAAGTAATCTTTAGCATATAAGTCACATTTATTATGCATCACCGCTGAACCGTTGCATTTATTATGCATTTATTTAATGGTCGAAACAGCTTCATTTCACCATCCATCCATCCATCCATCCATCACTGTCTCTCCAGCGTTCCTCTGCCTGCACCAGCTGAGGGAAGCGAGTGTGCACTGGAGGACTCACTGTTGCATTTCTTAAAAGTTTAAAGCGTCAGTGACAAGTTTTGTTATGAATATGTAAAAAAAAAACGTACATAAGTCGCTTCGGCGTATAAGTCGCAGGACTAACTGGGACTTATACGCCGGAAAATACGGTAGTTATTTTCTCAATAGTGTTTCAGCGGATTGATAAAATGGGTAAATTTAAGAGAATGAACAAGTGTTGAGAGGTGATCACTGAAGGTTCCATCAGTCGAGGGTTTTTAGAGAGTTCCTAAAACTAATGATGTTAATATAACCTCTGCTTGAATCTGAATGGTAGTTTCTGAGAGCAGTTATTTATTTTCAAATATAAATCCCGATTCTGTAGTATCAAAAAACAAGCATTTAGTCGAGCTGAGTTCAGATAAATGTTGCGAGTGGATTTCGATGCGCTGTTTCAGATTGATCAGAATCCAGCCCATTAAATCAGCCGACACTGTGGTTGAATCTGAAAGGAGTTTCTTGTCGTTACGTAAGCAGCCAGCTCTGGCTCTCAGTCTGAGAGAAAAGCTACCGAACAGCACAAAACAGGAGACTGGTGTGAAAAATTGATGACTTGCTTTTTAGGTTTTGCTTTATTCCTCTGTGCATACAAGAGAATAAACGTGTCCTGTTTTTCAGCTCTCCCCCAATTTAAAAATGCAAGTCTGTTATCTGCCTTTTAAATAGGTGGGGGATGGGGGGCATCTCTTTAACAGATCTATGCATCAACAATATGCCCACAACCACAGTCATTACAACCAATTAATGCTGAGGTTTATGAAAACAAGATGGCTGCCACAGCAAATTGGCTTTCAAAGACACAGAAGTGGCTATATCTCAATCATCCGTCCATCATCTTTTACCCTTTTTGGGTCACGGGGGTCACTGGCGCCCACCTCCAGCAGTCACTGTGTGAGAGGTGAGGGACTCTCTGGACAAACTGATCATGCAAACTCCACCCAGAAAAGTCCTTGTCCAGGATTTGAACCGGCAACATTTTTTGCTGAGAGGTAACAGCACTACCAACTGATCCACCGTGCCGCCTATCTGAAACATGTTCACATATATTGACCTGAAGTTTGGTGTGGTAGTAACTGAGACTGATCCTCAAGACTTGCTTGGACCACACACAGATTGTAACATAACTTTGTTTAAATGTTGCTGTTAACAAGTCAGAGTCAACTCTGTCTATTAGCAAAATATCTCTTGAACCACTAGCAGAATTTATTTACATTTTCTGAAAGTTATCTCCAAGTGCTGCTCAACGTGTGAGGTTTTTTGCCTAAAACTTTAGCATTAACTTTTGAAGTCATTCATCTTTGACTATTAGCAAAATATCTTATGATCTTCTTGACAAATTTTAAGGAAACTTTCAGAAAGCAAGAAATGCATGGTCAGTTACAACTCAATATTTTTTTGGACATCTTGACTGGAGTATTGCAATGGTTTATTTTCTGGGTGTCCAAATGCTTCTTTAAAACGTCTTCAGTTGATCCAAAATCCTGCTGCCAGAGTCTTAACTGGAGTTAGTAGGAGAGATCATATCTCTCCAGTTTTAGCTTCTCTCCAGTGGCTCTCTGTCAAATCCAGAATATAATTCAAAATCTTACTTCTAATCTACAAATCTCTCAACAACCTAGCTCCATCTTATATTACAGATCTTATTGCTCCATATTTTCCTAACAGATCACTTCGCTCTCAGACGTCAGGCTTACTTGCGGTTCCTAAAGTTTCCAAGAGCAGAATGGGAGGAAGATCTTTCAGTTATCAGGCTCCTCTCTTGTGGAACCAACTTCCAGTTTCTGTCCATGAGGCTGACACATTGTCCAGTTTTAAGACTGGGCTTAAGACTTTCCTTTTTAATAAATCTTATAGTTAGGGTTGGCTTGTTATGCTGCTATAGGCTTAGACTACTAGAGGACAAATTGACCTCATTTCGTTAAATGATGTGCTAACATTGAATAGTTTTTATTTGATACTAGTTCTATCTTAACATGTGATTCTTGACCTGCCATTGTGTATCTGTTCCTCTCAAACCCAGCTGATCAAAGCAGATGGCTGCTTGTCCTGAGCCTGGTTCTGCTAAAGGTTTCTTCCTCATGAGGGAGTTTTTCCTTTCCACTGTCGCCTTCATGTTTGCTCAAGATAAGAGTTCTGTGATGGACTTAAATTCAAAGCAGTCTACTCCTCAGATAAATATTGTTAATTATTATTTTTATATATGAATGTTTCTGTACAGTGCCCTGAGATAACTTCGGTTGTGACTTGGTGCTAGATAAATAAACTGAATTGAATTGAATCAGATTCAAATTCATGTTGGCAACCACAGCTAACGTAATATAGCCGACATAAAATGTTTTAATTCAGTCCATTTACTAGCTGAGACAATCAGGTATGATAATGAGATGTCAATGAGGTCAATAGCCAAGAGTCAGTGAAAACATATAATCTGAGTTTGAGAGTTGTATGAGATTTGCAGTTTTTTTTTTTTTTCAATGTTTGACCAAAATGGCAGTCATTTCTCAATTTGAGATTAAATTAATCCAAAACGTGTCAACAAAGGCAGTGAACTGTATTCATTCCTTGAAAGATGCTTCAGGTCTGATTAATCAGGGGTATAATCATGAGAATGTTTCCTCAGGATCAGAGTGAGTTGGAGAGGTCTTGACCCCACACCTGTCAGTCGGCTAAACCCACCTCCTTCATCTTTGACCCCACTTTCCTGAAGGACTTCAACATCTGTAAATCCACCGGCAGAACAGATAGTGTCTGAAACGTTTGCCCTTGGAGATGTTGCTGTTGCATCATACAGCAGGAGAGTTAAGACAACAGTAACTGTGTGTATGTGTGTGTCTGATTAATATGCATGCTTGGCTAGGATTGATTGTTCACCTGTGTGTGTTTGTGTGTTCTGCGTGCCTTGTTTCACCTGTGGGGAGTGCCGTAGCAGCAGGTGTTGGCAGTCCTCTGTGTTTTTTGTCATAATGAGCTCCCAGTCCACACACTGCCTTTCGAAGAAAACATCTTACAGAAAGCCAGCGACATTGCGGGGGAACAATGTCGCTGGCTTTCTGTAAGATGTTTTCTTCCAAAGATAGAGGCAAGTGGGTCTTCATCCTCAGGATCAGACATGTGTGGAGGCACATTTGTTCAAGTTCAAGTAGGTTTTTATTGTCATTTGCATCACATGTGGTACATGAGATGGAACAAAACTGTGTACACTGGTTTCAAGTTACATTCAACAAAGCAAAAATATAAAGTGTAAATGAAACAGTAAAAAGTATCTAAGATATAAACTAAGAAATACGCTAAACACTAACAGTGCAAAACAATATGCGGAACAACAGCAGCACAAACATGAGTCTGTGTGAGCAGATGAGTACGAATGAATACAGCAGCATGAAATAATCAGCAGCACGAGATCAGCAGCATGGATAATCAGCAGCACATATCACCATTCAAAGTGGCATTACAGCGATATACTTATTTATTTTCTCAGTGATGATCCTTGGGGAACCCTGTGGGGGGTACTCTGGGAGTATGGGGTACCGGGCCCTTTGATATGGGCTGTTAGGTCCCTGTATGACCGGTGTCAGAGCTTGGTCCGCATTGCCGGCAGTAAGTCGGGCTTGTCCCCGGTGAGAGTTGGACTCCGCCAAGGTTGCCCTTTGTCACCGATTCTGTTCATAACTTTTATGGACAGAATTTCTAGGCACAGTCAAGGTGTTGAGGGGATCCATTTTGGTGGCCTTAGGATTGTGTCTCTGCTTTTTGCAGATGATATGGTCCTATTGGCTTCATCATATCGTGATCTACAGCTTTCACTGGAGCGGTTCGCAGCCGATTGCAATACGACTGAGATGAAGATCAGTTCTTCCAAATCCGAGGCCATGGTCTTGAGCCGGAAAAGGGTAGAGTGCCCTCTCCGGGTCAGGGAGGAGGTCCTGACCCAAGTGGAGGAGTTCAAGTATCTTGGGGTCTTGTTCACGAATGAGGGAAAAATGGAGCGTGAGATCGATAGGCGTATAGGTGCAGCGTCTGCAGTGAAGTGGGCGCTGTACAGGTCTGTCGTGGTGAAGAGAGAGCTGAGTCAAAAGGCGAAGCTTTCAATTTACCGATCGATCTACATTCTTACCCTCATCTATGGCCATGAGCTTTGGGTTGTGACCGAAAGAACGAGATCTCGGATACAAGCGGCCAAAATGAGTTTTCTCCGCAGGGTGTCTAGGCTCTCCCTTAGAGATAGGGTGAGAAGCTCGATCATCCGGGAGGGACTCAGAGTAGAGCCGCTGCTTCTCCACGTCAAGAGGAGCCAGTTGAGGTGGCTTGGGCATCTGTTTAGGATGCCTTCTGGACGCCTCCCTGGTGAGGTGTTCCGGACACATCCCACTGGGAGGAGACCCAGAGGAAGACCCAGGACACGCTGGAGGGACTATATTTCTCGGCTGGCCTGGGAACGCCTCGGGATTCCTGCGGAGGAGCTGGCCCAAGTGGCTGGGGAGAGGGAAGTCTGGGCCTCCCTACTTAAGCTGCTACCCCCGCGACGCGACCCTGGATAAGCGGAAGTAAATGGATGGATGGAGTGATGATCCTGGTTAGGGATTTATGAGTCCAACAGCTTCAGGGTAGAGGCTGTTCTATGTGGCTGAGGAGGTGGATTGTTCCACTTCCTGAAGCTTCAGAACCATCGCTGAAGATGCCTGTGTGGCTTAGGAAGTAAATCGCTCTTCATCCTGGCCTGTAGCAGAGGGTGCCCCATAATATTTCAGAAGTGCCCATGAATTTACAATGAAATACCATACCATAAATACCTCTGATACATTGTGCATCAAGTGTATCCTTATCAAACTTTCATAATTTTATGCCTATGCATAGGCTGGACTTAAAGCCCCAAATGTTTAGTGCACAGACTGGTTTCAAAAACACAACGAGCAGTAGCTGTAAATCAGGTCCACAGTTTATTATCACAATACATTTCAATTGTTTCACCCACAGATTATTGCTTTGGAATTTTTTTCCAGATTTTTGCTAATTCTGCTTATATCATTTTATGTACCAGTAACAAAAATAGTACACAACTGAGAAATTTTGGAGGTTTTTTTTTTCGTGTGTGTGTATTTTTTTAGTTTTTAAAAGCTGCAAAAGCTCATATTCAATAAAATTGTGACAGAAATGAAATAATAAAGGCTAAATGCTAATATACAATGAAGCTTTAGGACCACGCTAAGAAAAAAAAAATTGCATTACCACGCTAAGAAATAAAATAATTAAAAGCCATAATATTATGAGAATAAAGTCATATGAGACTTTTTTTTAACAGTTTGTTGTTTTTTTCACGTCACATCCACAACGCGACCTGTCAATCAATCCAGTAGGTGTGTCAGCAAATGACCCATACAAAACTAAATGTTCCTATAAGTGGGTCCCTGGGTCTCTTCAGCCTCCTTCAGCATATTTATTGAAGGCCTCTGACAGCGCTGCACTCACACAGTTTCATTCACCGAGCACCGTTTTCAAACAGAAACAAAAATGAAAGTCATAACGTAATGACGTCATGTTTCCATCCCAGAAGCAGCATACAAAAATACAACAGTAGGTGGCAGTATTGAAACTCGTTTTGAGTAAGAGCGTCAATAACGATAAAATTTAACAAACATTCTTCATTTTACCACAGTTAAAATGTGGTAAACTCTGCTTTATGTGTCGGAGTTTGGAAAATGTTACAACTCATTTAGCTTTGGATTGGTTATTTGCTGACACGCCTACTGGATTGATTCACAGGTCGTGTCGTGGATCCGACTCGTGAAAAAAAAATTAATGACAGCTATAAAAAAAGTATTGTACGACTTTATTCTCGTAATATTAACACTTTATTTGACTTTATTCGACTTTATTCTACTTTATTCTCGTAATACTCCGGCTTTATTCTCGTACTTTTATGGCTTTTATTTTTTTCACCTTAGCGTGGCAATGTAATTATTATTTATTTTTATTTTTTTGCAGGGCCCTAAAGCTTCGTCGTATTAATAAGGGTGCTTCCGTTTTAATTCATCGGCACCTGCAAGCATAGTTGACCACACAGAGATGCTATTGTCATCCCTTTGTTTTCTAAAATCTTTTTCTGTTGCTCTTAATCCTTCTTGTGGATTCAGCAGATCAATGTCAGTATGAAATCAGGGCTATCGTCCCTGTCACCCCAGGTGCCATGTCCCCTCACACCTCTATCAGCAAGCACAGCATTTCTTGTCGTTCACCTGCTGGATTGACCTGTGTATGTTTGTGTGTCGCAGTGTGTGAATACATGAGTAATAGCCTCGACTCAGTTCTCTCTATACGAGCAGAAAGACAACTGCTGCATTTTTTTTCTTTCTTTCTGTTTTGGCCATTTTTCTTGCCACTTGTGTCGAACACTGAGCTCCTGTCCCAACTGTGATCTCTATCAGCCCTGATTTATCTGGAACACAATCTACCTTCATTTCTTTTTGCTGGTGGGTTTTCCTCTCTCTTTGTTTAAGTGTTTTGTTTTTTGTTGTTGTTTTTTTTTTTTTTTGGGGGGGGGGGGGATTGTGTATGTGTGTGTGTGTTTGGGAGTTTTTTTGTCCATTTTTCCGTATCCTTTTTCATAATCATTCACCTTATTAACCAGACAGAGTGAATGTGAATGGTTTACTGTATTTCCTTACTTATACACCTTCCCTCTTTTTGGTAGCTCAAGGGTGAAAGTAATAAAAAATATTGAGCAAATGTATGTCCAAGTGTAAAACGTTTCCAAAAGAGAAAGCAAATGTGATAATCAGTGTTGAGATTTCTGCAAAGAAACGAGAATCCACAACCAGTAGTGGGGCTAATACGTATCAAGGTTCAAGGTTTTTTTATTGTCATTCGCATCACGTTTGGTACATGAGGTGGAACGAAATTGTGTACTCAAGGTCCCATTAACACCAAAAATAGCAAAAATATAAAGTATAAAAAAGAAACAGTATACACGGATCTAAGATATATGCTAAACAATAATAATATTATATAATACAGTGTATTAAACAGCAGTCTGATCATGAGTCTGCTGTGAGCATATAGGTATGAATACAGCAGCTTATGGGTAAGAATCAGCAGCACAGATAAAGTGTCAATGTCCAAGTAAAGTGTCATTACAGTGATCCTGGTTTGATATCCATGAGTCTAACAGCTTCAGGTTTCTCAGTTTAGTGGTTCTACACTTAATGCTCCACAACCTTCTGCCTGAGGGGAGCGGGGCAAAAAATGTTTGTGCTGGGTGAGTGGGGTCCTTCATTATGCAGTTGGCCCTCTTCCTGCATCTGGAGGTGTAGATGTCTGTGATGGTGGGGAGACTGACTCCAACAGTCTTCTGTGCAGCTTTCACCACTCTCTGCAAAGCTTTTTTTTCTGCAACTGTGCAGCCTCCATGCCACACGTTGATGCTGGAGCACAGGATGCTCTCCACTGCACACCTGTAGAAGGAGGTGAGGACTGAGCTTCCCAGACCAGTTCGCCTCAGCTGTCTGAGGACGTAGAGTCTCTGATGAGCTTTCTTGATCTGACTGACAGTGTTGTTGTCCGAGCTGAGGTTGTCATTCAGGTGCACACCCAAGTACTTGTAGCTGGAGACCACTTCCTCTGCTGATCCTCCTATGTTCAGGGGTGGTGGGGGCAGAGTAGGTGTGTTTGTTCTGTCTGAAATCCACAATCATCTCCTTTGTCTCATTTACATTGATGTGAAGGTTGTTCTTCCTGCACCAGCTCTCCTGGTGTTCCACCTCCTACCTGTAGCTGGACTCATCGTTGTTTGTTGTTCAGTGTTATTTATTGCGAGTTCAGTAATCTGACAGCTTGTGGACAATAACTGTCTTTGAGTCTTTTCGTGCGTGATCGCAGACTCCTGTATTGTCTACCTGAGAGTATTAGATGGAAGAGTCCTTGTGCTGGGTGGGTGTGGTCTTTAATGATTCTGCATGCTTTACGCAGACATCGGCTGTGGTAGATGCCCTGGATGGTGTGGAGACTGCTACCAGTGATGTCCTCTGCTGTTTGCACCACCCTCTGTAGAGCTTTCCAGCTCTGACTTGTGCAGTTCATGTACCACCCTGTGATGCAGGCAAAACTAAATGTTAAACAGCCTGTTTAAATACACCAAAATGCAGGAAATGGCATCTACTTTATTCAAAAATTTCTGGGGAGGACCACCAGACCTCCCCACTAGTGTGTACACCCCACTTTACAAATGTTTCTGACAGTCTGCTACTACTGTTACTTTATTTATTTTATTATTCTTAGGAAATGTGTGTGCAGAGGCACATTCCTGCTGC
>NC_056498.1:12958565-12976322 GCF_014905685.2 Nematolebias whitei
CCCCCCCCCCCCCCCCCCCATCACATTATGTGGAAGAGTCTCATACTTCAGACCTGACAGTGTGGGATATTGAACATAATGCATATACCTTATATTTTTCTTTCAACTGCTCCCTTCTTCAGGGGTCGCCACATCAAGCTAACTCTCACAAAGACTTGGTAATTGTTTTTATGCTAGATGTCCTTCCTGACACAACCACGGACCACCGAGCTACCACAGCCCTCTGTGTGGAGCAGAGAGCTGCAAACTAGGGCTCCCGGGGAGCATATGGTGGGGGTTAAAGGCCTTGCTCAAGGGCCCAGAGTGGAGAAAAGGAGGGTGGAGGCAGGTGTGGGTGCTTCAACTTTCCCATCCACATTTTGATGTTGTTGGTATGGGGAGTCAAACCAGCGACCTTCCGATCACAAGCTTGCCTTCTCCAACCTCTGTGCCACCACTCCCCTGCACATAATGAAACTCTGTTGATCATTTTTCAGCACTAGGTAATAACTCTGATATGAAACTCATTGAGTGATATTATAAATTAAACCTTTTTATATCTAATACTGCTTTGTTGCTAAACTAAAAATGTGTAGTATTCTATTATTTGTGTGCAACAAATATGTTAAGCATGTGTGTATTTGTTGCACCTTCCTTCATGTGTCCTCTCCTCCATCAGTTCTCTCCACTCATTCTCCTCCCACTCTCCCTCTTCCTCTCTCTCTCTCTCGCCGTCTCTGCTTCCACCAAACACTCCCTCTCCATCTCCGCTCTGCCCCGTGGATCACAGTCACGGGCTTTGCATTCAAAGGATACAAATCTTTCCACCTTTTCTTTTCTTTCTGCCTCTATTTCAGACCCCTTGATGTTTTTTGTCTCTTTGTTATATAGTTTTTGTTTGTTTGTTTGTTTTTACCGTTCTTATACTCATTTCTCCCCCTCTCTCATTGCCCGTTGCGAAGCCATATGCAGTTTGGGGTGGAGGTGGGGTGGGCAGAGCTGGCTGACTCGATCGGAGGAAAAGGAGACGGGAGAACTGCGCGGGCAGGAAGGATGTGCTCGTTGCTGCAGCTTCTGATTCAATTAGCATGAATTTCACAGCGAAGGCAGCAGCAGCAGCAGCATCGTCAGACTGTTCCAGGCAGCCGGCAGCAGCAGGACTCTGTGTCGGAGCATCATCGGAGGCACCGGTGGCTGCTTCCCATCCAATCCTCACCTTGGAAGGCAGTCTTTGAAGAGCCAGAGGAAACGGATTCTTAGTAGCACCAAGTAGGACGGAGCTTCATTGTCAGTTTTGGGATGGGGAGATTGTTGCCATGAACTGAACGCCTGGCACTCTGATGGTTTGGTTATGGTTTAAATCCTGTTAAGCTGCCTTCTTGGTGCTGCTCGGCGTTCTACGACCAATATTGATTGGTTTTGTCAAAATAGAGGGGAAGGATTTCAGTACTTGGAAATAGCCAACCTTTTTTTCCTCTCTTTCTTGACGTTCCCTGTTTTTTCACCCTGAAGTCCTTTAATCTATTCTTTATTTTGTTGTGTTCCTTCTGAGACCCCCTTCAGGTATTCGTAGCACCAAAACAGGATTGGACTGCTCCTACGTCGCAGCACCGTTCTACCTATTCCTGTTTGTTTCATTTTTTGCAAATTTCGATATTTGTTCCCGTTTTCCCACATTTCGTTCAAGTTGTGTCAAAAAGCCTTGAGGGAGATGGCAAGAGTCGACTGCTTCACGATGGAAGCTTGGATTATGGGTGGCGAAGTCCTCTGAAGATCTCAACCAGGGAAAAGGAAATCCTGTTGAACAATTAACTCAAAGTGCTGCACACAAGATAATTTTCAAGGAACAAAGATGAAGCCTTGAAATGATTGCTGCTAAGCTGTGATTACAAGTCTTAGGTGCCGGAAAAGTTGATTTTTTTTTTCTTTTATTAAACAGAGAGGTTACATTTTGTATTAAAGGTTTTAGAAGAGGAATGGGAATTTGGTTTTGAAGGATCAAGGACCTTTTGGATATAAACATTTGACTGCTGGAGCTTTTTTTTTTTTTTGTGGGCGGTTTTTCATTTCAGGAGGGATATTCCTTTTTTTTTTTCTTTCCTTCGCTGATCATTTTTGGGATTTTCAATCAAGGATCTGTTTTTTGTTTTCTTCGTCTCCCTTGGCTTATTTTTTTAAACCATATTTTGTGTTTATTTTTTAATTTTTTTTCTTCCTGGGCTGGGAAGCTTGGGATCATGGGCCCTGGATCCATTTGAGATGTTTACTTCCTGTTTGTGTCGCATGAGGGGGAGAGGCCTTCGGTTCATTTCAGGCCTCGCCCCCATGGAACACGAGGTGGAGGTGGAAGTGGAGGTGGACGATGGGGAGCTATCAGTGTCCAGGCCAGCTGCGGCGTCACCGGTAGTGTGGGCCAGTCCAGCTTTTCTTTTCAGGCTGGTACTGTCTCTGGCCCTACTGGTGTTCCCATGCCCAGCTGTGGCAGCCAGAGTCTCCTCCTCTCTCAGCACCACCCACCATGTTCATCACTTCCATAACAAGCATGGCACTGCGCCCATTGCCATCAACCGGATGCCCTTTCTTACACGTGGGGGTCATGGTAAGATCTTCTGGTTTGTTTTCATGTATTTTTTGTTTGCTCTCTGCCTAAATTCACCTGGATCTGATGAGTCACTGAACGACCAATGATATTACTGAATGTCTTATAGTGTAGTGCATGTGGGACCAAAGATATTATTGGTTTAGCAGGAATACATTTTCTTCAAGAGATTGATGAATGGTGGCAACGAACTCTAACTTGGGTAAATGAACCAAGCAATTGTTTCATCCATCTATTGATTGCTGCCATCTTGGGAACTGTGAGAGGAGCCAGACTTCAGAACCACGTCCTCTTGCTTTGACTCCCTGTTGGCCATCTTCTTGATTCATGTCTGAGACGGTGGATGAAATATCTAGCGGCCGCTCTCTCCTGAGCTTTTTTTCAGCTCATCTCCAGCCAGCTTGGCTCTGCTTAGTTGCCTTTCAAGTTCAGCATCCATCTTAGGCCCAGGAGCTGTGTGGAAGCGTGGCCAATTTAAACTCATGTAATCCCCACCAGTGGTGTAAATTATGACATACGATGGCAGCTATTTGAAAAGTCTTGAATCGGTTGTTGATATGGTTGAGACTCACCTGATTCCTGTTAGTGTGCATTGTATGTGCAAGGAAATCTACTGATATATGCCTTAGCACTTGTATTTTGTCCTCCTTTCAACAGCATATGTCTTTGGCTTACTGCTCTGTGGTGCATCAGTCGCTGTGCTTTTCTTAGCCATAAGCTGTCAGGGACAAGGCAGAGTTTCTCACTGATCATTCCTTTGATGTTGCCCAACTTGAGCTATTTCTGCTTTTGCTTTCACCTCCTTTAAACATTTTTTTCTGCTTCATTGCAATACTGTGTTTACAGAGTATGATAATGGTATTAATGGATTTTTCAGCATGTTTGTGTTCATGATGTCAAATTTGCACTCAGTGATTCTCCAAGCTGAGGCTCTATCTGTCTTTTTGCCATTGTTCTTGCTCTTTTTAATCTCTCTGTCTTTGCCTGAGCACATCTGTAACCAGCGTGGTGTCAGATGAACTTTCATATAGCTGTTTGTGGTTGTTCGGTTGTGGCGAACCTCTGTGGACTTGGTCATCAGCCTTGCAGCCTCCTCCTCAGCACTTGGTGCAGCATTACTTTTTATGGTATCCAGCCCACAGATACATGAGCAAACGTCTTCATGACTGAAAGGAGGCTGCACTTACAAATGAGGCCTAGCATGATATGGCGACAGTCTCAAGAAATGTTGGACGCCTTGCAATGGAAAATTCAACTGCTAACCTTTTAACAGCATTATCTATTGCTCTATTTAAATAAAAAAATATATACATTGTTTAGTACAAATGATAGTTTAATTTAAAAGCAAATGCTAAAACTTTAGTATAGTGTCAGTCCAAAAACAACTTTCTTGTGCCTAAATAAAGCTTAATAAACCTTCACACAAACTGTGATCAGTTTGACATTTTGGTTAATTCACATCTGCCTCATTTGTCTTTCGTGGTCAGTGTTTGTACAAAAAATTATTCAAATCAATAAAATTTGTATTTTATCCATAAACTATATATATATATATATATACATATATATATATATTAGTCAGTACACCTGTTAGGCTTTTTAATTTAAACTTTACATATTTTGCATATACTTTACAAACCGCACATCATTTGAACTAAAGATATCAGTTAGTCCAAGGGAGGATTTGGGGTGTAGTTACAGGTTTTTGTCAGATTGTATCTACATGATCTTCTTTTGATGTTCAGTAGGTGCTCAAGGTTTGCTATGAAGATCAACAAACAGAAGGCAACCTCAACCGTAACTCAGGTCAACACATGTGTAGTTTTGGCATTATTTTGTGGAATTTTCATACATCTATCAGGAGACCCTTAAGTGATCTGAGATGTACTATGAGCCTGGTGCAAGGTCATTCATGACAATCAGGTTAGAGTTAGGGTTAATGATAGTTCAGGTACAGAATACTAGCACAAAGTTAATTTATGCTCCTATAAAATGTCAGCTCCTTCCACGGTCATCATTTAAATGTTCCTTCTATTTGTCTGGCTTAATTGGAGTGGATATATACATTGATAAAATTATCACAAAAATGTTATTTTGGGTCTCTCGTTGGTTTAAGGTCTGTAAAACAAACAAAACAACAAAATAGCCTGCAAGGGAAACTGTTTGCTCTGCATAAAAGTAAAGGTTAGGTTTGTTTTTTTTTTCTTAACCAAATGTAGCTTGTGCTCAATTCTCACACTAAAATGTGCTGTCAGTCTTCCTTTGTGCTAAATGTTTGACTGTCATTTGCATAAAGCAAATATTGATGGAAGATGGAATTGTTGATTGGTTGCTTCATTGGCGTCTTTTTTCCCTCCTTTTCCCTGGTGATTCTTATAACAGTCAGTAATGTTCGCCTACACAGCAAACAGCACAGTTTCTTATTTGGTTTCATTAGCACACGTTCCACATTTTCATTATCATCTAAGGGACACACATACATACATACCACTTGGGTGTGTGGAGTCAAACACAGTCACCATCATAAATGCCTCCATTTCAGCCTGGCAAATCACGTCCTTGTCTGAAATGCCAGCTCTCCACATATTGTCAGCCAAGTGGCACAGCTTATTACAAGCGCTAATACCGCACTCGGAGATAAGAGCCCACTTACTTCACAACATTTTCAGTAGGCAGTTTCTCATCTCTGTGTCACGGTCGCAGGCTCGATGGAAGAACCTTTGGTAGCACAGATGCATTTTTACTATGACCAGAGCCAGGTTGAGTCTCACGTCAGAACCAAAAGCTTTTAATAGTCTGCTAGTGTGCACAATGCCAACTTATTACTGTATGTGGAAAAGTAGGCACTGATGATTCATTAAGCTGTTACTATGACCCCAAATCAACGTCAGGGTTTTGGCATATTAGGTTGATGACATTCATGGTTCCGGTCTTATCTACTGCTTTCATCCCACAGTTTCACTGTCATGCTGCCTCGGTCTGGGTAAGCTCCTGGGAGACCATACCATGCTCACTTGCTAACACACAGCCACCTACTTATCTGTTACTCAGACAGTATGACTGAAGTCTTGGAAAAGTCTATGGTGCAATAAAAATTTTAATGCACACATTCTGGTACACAGCTAACTTGGGGGCGGCTGTGGATGAGTGGTTAGAGCAGTCGGCCTCCGATGGGAGAGTTGGGGGTTTGATTCCACCAGCAGGTACATGTTGAAGTGTCCCTGGGCAAGACACTGAAACTCTCATTGCCTTCAATATGTGTCCAATCGGTGTATGAATGTGATCTAAAGAACTGATTAGTCTGTGTAGAGATAAATTGCTGTATGAATGGGAAAATGAGGACACAGATTGTAGTGTAAAGCGCTTTGAGTGTCTTGATCAGATAGGAAGGCGCTATTTAAGTACAGTCCATTTACAATCCTCTGTGCTGCATACACTACATAGCTGTAACATTCCAGCTAACATTATGAAGTTAGCTGTAATATATCTGTGTTACAACAGTAAGTGTTCTGACATGGTTCTTACTTGTCACTAGTTGAAAGATTTTTGCAGACCAACTACACTAAATGGCAACATGCCAACAGCACTCTACTAGAATTTCATCCACTCCTCAAAAGGATCTAAGTGGACTACTAGAAAACTGTCAAAATGTTTTCTCAAAGAAGAGAAGAAAGAGTATGGGGTGTTGACTTGGCTTCAAAATCTCCAGCTAACGGGATGGTACCCATAAGCTTTCAACTATTCCTCCAGTTTTGCTTTGTCGTGGCCATAAACCTTGTTAAATTTTAGGCAGATGATTTTTATGTTATGGCTGGTCTCTATGTATTTAGTATCATAAACCCCATCGCCAGTACTACCTTGGATTTGTTTTTTTGTTGTTTTGCACACACATCTCCCTTAATATTTATAAAGTGTTTAGTCACTAATCATTTTAAACAAAGACCACTATTCCGCTGATGGATATGTTTGACTGTTCTAAACAACCAATAACAGCTTTTTCCAAGTTATGCATTTTATTAGTTTCTTCCGATGCTGCATTATCACCAACATTGCTCTGATTTGAGCAAAATAGACATTATTGAACACCATTACAGGTAGTTACAGGTTACATTTGATTGAGCTGTCAGTCTGGTGACTATCATACACACCCGTATTCTTTCTTCTCAGTATCTCCCTCTCTAGCGAATGTTAATGGTTGTTGCAATGCATAGGGTTAAATTGCTTTGCCATGTTCTGTAATCTACATGTTTTGCATTGAAATTACCTCTTGTGCTCCATAGCAGATATTTATAGCACATGCACTGCTCTGCAGTTAGAGAGTGACTGATCTGAGTAGTCTAAAAGCCTTCCTAATGTAAACCAATACATTTAACCTAAGGCTTGTGTATGCGTAATCACTCTTTTACACCATAAGACTGGATTTGTTGGTATTTTTTTAGAACAACTGCTTGCAAACATTACATGTGTGCATATTTTTATGCACAATTATCTGGATGAAGACTGAAAAAGGAAATGCTAGCCATTAAGAAAAATAAAAATCCATATGAACACTGCAATGCATAGGACGAAAGAGATTTTTTTAAAAGGTTCATTTCAATTCAAGATGTCTTTAATGTTTTAGATGGAGAGCTTCTAATAGATTTTACTGCTTTGTCCTTGACATTGCACAGAACATACTCATTAGGGGTTTCCAGGTGAGTGTGTGGTATGTAAATCCATAAGTCTGTGTGCATTCGCATCTGCCTTCTAGTGCAGGCAAAAGCATAAATATATAAAAAAAAATTAACTCTCAAGGTTGAAAAGTCCCTCCTTGGTGGCTAAGGGCTAAATTTCCAGAATTATCAGTATCTCTTGGCCTGCCTGTCATAATTGGTCCCGGAGGAAACAGAGGTCAGACTGATGCCTTGCCGTGTTTGCGGAACGCTAAAGAAATAATGGCATAGAAAGGAAAGTTATCTATCACTTCAAGCCATGCAATGTTTTAAGATCCTAATTCATAAATCCAACCCACCACCTGGGCCATCTTACTGCTCTTCTTTTGGTTATTAATGTTTGGGCAAAACAACCCTTCCACTGCTGCTGTGAAATAACAGACCTGCAATTTTTATTGATTCCAATTTCTACATGTAATTTAAAACAATAAAATGGTCAAACGGACATTGCAAGCAGGAAAGAGTGAGATTGAGAGCTGATCCTAAAAGATACATTGCTAAATAAGAAACATAATTGTGATGAGCAAAAGAAACATTCAGTTAGAGCTTTTTTTTTTTAAGTTCATTTGCAAGCTGTAATAACCATGTAGACTCTGGTTATACACTTGGAAATGTTTTTAGTAAGGCTATGGTGAAAACGTCAGCTGATCCCTTTGTTTGTGATTGTTAATCATGTCAGCCCACCTTGTATAACCTTTAAAGTAAATGGAAGAAAATAGTATTCCCCTATTGTTTCTTTGCTTTAGTGTGGAGGCAATCATAATGCTGCTATGCTCTTGATACTCTCCAAACAGGTTTCCCCTGCTATTTCCTTTCATCCCCAGAAATGGTCCTGCATCCTCGTTTCACTTTATGTACTTGTCCTGGGCTGACTTTTTCAGACCGCATACAAATTCAGCTGTGTGCTGGAAAATCAAACCATTGTAGCAGAACACTAGCCATGGGTATTGCATTTTTCCTAGACTGTTTCTACGACTTTGTCACAATCATGACATTGCTCATGTGTGAGACAGCTATGGCAGGTCCTGCTTGAATTTGTTAGTCGTCAGTGCTTCAAGTTGTGCTGGTGCTCTCAGGCTCCAACCAGAACCCGGATACATTACTGTGTGAAAAAAGGGAAGACCATCTCAAACATATGATGCAAATGTTGTGTGTGCTCAAAACCATCATAAACCAATCACGCATCAAGGGAGCCCATTGTGTTCTTGATCTAAGACTGTATTCATTCTAGTTGAAGTTTTTATACATAGTCCCAATGTCGTTGTGAAGGGTTGTTGAACTGCATAAACATAATTTGAATTTGTCTTCAACCTTGTTCTAAACAGGTTTTCTTCAGTCGCTTCACTCACTTTAGTTCCAGATACAATAACCTCAGTTTTCATGTCTTGCTGTTTAGGATTTTCATAACTCTCTGTTTGTTCATCTCTTCTTGTAAAATCAGTCAATCTACATGCTTTGGTTCACTTCCTTCAACAGAACAGTCGCTGTTTGTAGTCCTGTGTGTGTTGTCGTTGGCTTGGCCTGACCATAGCAGCATACTGATGAGGTCAGCTGCAGCCCACACCCATCCATCTACCCTGTCCTGGACAAGCAGGGCCACTGGTCCTCTGAGTTCGTAGGTTCAAGCAACATTTTTTCATGAAAACCTCCCATTGTGTGACCCTTTCTAATACGGAACTGTCCTTGTCATTCACCAAAAGCTTCTATCACTGGTTTACTGTGCTAATGACAGCCTGGTATGTTTGATAATCACCACTTTATCTCTGGGCTGCAGGTGGAGGTCAGGTGCAGGGTGGGTGTGTGTGTGTGCTTTAGGATGCTGAAGGGGAGAACTGTTGAGCGCTCTCCTTTGAGAGTCAAGTCACAACCCTTCTCTTTCAGTGAACACTATTAGTATTCATGATTCTTCCTCCGTCCAAGTCCAAGGCGCATAGGCCCATGCATGAACACACACATCGCGATGAGAAACAGAAAGGACGCCTCAGGTGCTCTGGACAGTTAAGATAAGCTCACCGGTTTGACATTTTTTGTCCAGCAACAGCACAACCGCCCGTGTCCCCCACCTCCAGGTTTTACACTTAAGCACGTGTGCCGCCGTCAAAGAGAACATACATAAACCAAGAATGTCAGAATGAAGCCTTGTGAGAAGCTCCCTACAGCAACCATGTGATCAACTTTAGTTGGCTCAAAATGTTTGTGGGTTGATTCAAGCACAGAAGGTAGTTTACCAGGATTTTCTTCTTACAGTAACATCTGTGCGCATGATGCCTTAGTTTGTTGCACTGACGCTTCACAGTGTGAAAGTACACAACTGCATTAGTTTCGGTCCACAGGTGATGCTACTTATTTTGTGCATAGGGATGCTAGTTTTGCTTTAAAATATACTAGGTGAATAAAGTGCAACCTTGAGAAAGCTTTCAGCTGTGTCAAGAAAAGTAGATTATTTGTTTTGTTGTTTTTCTGTCAGAATTTAAATTGTTTTTCATTTAAGTGCCCTATATACAGTAAAATTTGTTTGTGTGTGTGTACCTCTGGGAAAAAAAAAGAGTTATTAGGCAAGTTTTAATAAAACGTGTTAACACTGAATAGACAAGTAGGAATCAGCTTTTTGAGACAGTTGAACACAAGATGGCCACAACAGCAAATCTTATCTTAGTAAACCTTAGTAAACAAATTATTCAGCTAAAGCTCGGTGTGGTTGAGGCTGTGACCAGTTCCCTATGTTAACTTTCAGAGCTTACTTTTTCATCTTTCGGCTGCTCCCGTCCTCAGGGGTCGCCACAGTGAACTAACTCGCACAAAGACTTGGCAATTGTTTTTCTATCAGATCTCCTTCCTGACACAACCACAGACCACCGAGCTACCATAGCTCTCTGTGTGGAGCAGAGAGCTGACATCTAGGGTGCCCGAGAGAGCAGATGGTGAGGGTTGAGGTCCTTGCTCAAGGCCCCTGAGGGTGGCAAATGAGGAGAGCTGAAATGGTGTAAAGGTAGGACAGCCAATCTGGGACTAAAAATTTGCATGTTCAACTCCCCACCATGCCCACATGTCATGGTGCTCTTGAGCAAGACATCCAACCCCTAACTGCTACCCAGGTACCTACATAGCTGCCCACTGCTCCACCTGGGTGTATCTCAGGCTAAATACAGAGACTTAATGTTGTCATTGTATGGGAACATACAATGATGACAACACATAGCACTTTAAATGAGGGTGGAGGAAGACGTTGGTGCTTCACATTTCCCACCTAAATTTTGATGTTGTTGGTCCTGGGGATTGAACCAGCAACCTTCTGAACACAGGCTCACTTTCTCTAACCTCTGTGCTACCTCTCCCCAACTGATTGTGCTAAAACATTTGCCTTTTACTAATGGAATATATTCTCTGTTTATTAGTAAAATATCCAATGAAATATTGCACAAATTTTCTTAAAATGTTTTAAGAGTAATCACTGGATGGACATTTGGAAGCAATTAACTTCTGGAGTAAACCCATTTCAAGATGGATGCTACAGTTAACTGAACTTAGAAAACACTAAAATGACTAAAAATTAGATAATTTACACATAATGAGCTAAAATGTGGTTTAACTGTAGCTGAGCACCATCCTCGATACCGTATTTTTCAGACTATAAGGTGCACCAGATTATAAGGCGCATTAAGCAAAACAAAACAGTCAGATAAGTCAAACTTTATTCAACTCATTCACAATAACCACATAAAATCAGTTTGAGGTCAGTAAGCACAACCAGAATTAATACATAAGGCTCACTGTTGATTTTTGAGAAAATTAAAAGGATTTTAAGTGTGCCCTAATAATCTAAAATATATGGTATATATGTTCTGTACCAAACATTGTGCAACATCTTTTCTGAAACTTGTGGCAATAACTTGTAGCATTTCCCTGCATGTTAGAAAAATATATTGAGATCCACTGGGTAGATTTTAATGATCCTTTTAGAAATTGTTATTGGCTGTACATCTACACACTACAGCACAGTAAAACTCCATGGTGAGGACATGCTAAAGCTCAGAATAGTTGACATACATCAGCACACCAATCACCTCTGTGGACTTGTGCATGCAGCCACTTAGGTATCAAGCACATTTTCCCTGCCTGCCAGGGAAAATGATTGGCCCATCTCGATCGTGCATGTAGGATACAAAATAAAGTGTCATATACCGCCACAGGGACCAAATGAATGTATTGCCTCCAACACATCTATCTATAGCTTTTTCTATTAAAACAAAAGACCAGATGAGAGGGAAAGGGAAGTTTTCCCTGACTCTCTGGTATTCTTTTCTCTCTTGGTTTTGAGTTTTGCTCTTTCAAAGTAGACGCTCTTCACCACTTATGTCCCGTATGAATAAGAATAGCATTCACTGATTTGTTAACTGGCAAACTATGATACCCATTTGTCATTCAGGAAGTTTTTCTAGAACATAGGACAAATGTGTTGTTTGTAGAAATGTCAAGAATACTGAATACCCTGCAAAAATGCAAAATGCCTAATCCCTATATAAACCTATATATATATATTTTTTTTTTTTTTTTTGCCTTTGCTTATATTAGTTGGTGTTTTATTTTGTAACTAAAGGCCTAGCATTCTTTGTAGGATGATGCAGTTTCTTCACACCCTTCATGCCATAGTTTTAGAATAAAATTAATTGAGGATGAAAAATGAAAAAGTTGTAGCTATTTTAGTCAAACCTTGACAATACTAAGTGCAATCTCATGTAATATTGTAACAAGTCATCTTCTGGACAGCTGTGGTTAGATGTTAGAGCAATTATCCTCCAACGACAGAGTTGGGGGTTCATTTCCACCAGCAGTCACATGCTGAAGTGTCCCTGTGCAAGACACTGAACCCCTCATTGCCTCCGATGTGTGTCCCATCAGTGTATGAATGTGATAAAGTTCTTATTAGTCTCTACAGATTCAGATTATCTTTGTAAAGATGTAATAGAATGTATGAGTGTGTGTGTTTAGTAAAGTGCTGTTTGAATGTGTGTGTGGTAGTAAATGAGGACACAGATTGTGTTGTAAAGAGCTTTAAGCATCTTGATTAGATAGAAAGGCGGCGCTATACAAGTACAGTCCGTTTACCATTTACACATACGTGTTGTTAATACTGCTCAGTTACTACTACATCAAATTTTAGAGTCATATTTGTAAAACTAGATAAATAATAGCCATGTTTGTGTTAGTGATGTTGATTAGCTGTGATGGTCAAGTTGAACTCAGTTGACTCCAAAAGTTACATGATATACATCCAATAAATTCATTCTGAGAGTTACAATGTAATCTGTCCACTTGTTTGATATATATTTTGCTAACAGACAAGCAAGGTTCACTCCGACAGTTATTAAAGTTTTACATAGTGCTTAGCGTATGTGTAGTGAAGGATTCTCAGCTACAATAACAGCAATGTATACTATAGTATTTTTTTTTCTCATGATGTTTGTAGTGACAGACATTTTGAGTTGGGTCGGCTCCAAAAGTTAAACAGGTTTATTGGTATATTTATTGATTAGTTCCAGGAAGTTTTATCCAAATAGTTTGTTCTAGTACTAATAGTTTTTTATTTATTTATTTAACCTTTATTTATAGAGGTCACAAGGTCTCATTTTCAACAGAGACCTGTTTGGGAGCAGATGGTGGTTGTTAAGAGCCTTGGTCAAAGGCCCAGAGTGGTGCAAATGAGGGTGAGACAGATGTGGGTGTTTCACCATTTACACCCATATTTTGCTGTTGTCAGTCCGGGAAGTTGATCCGGTGACCTTCCGATCACAGGCCCACCTTCTCTAACCTCTGCGCCACCACTCCCTTAGCATGAAGCAATGCTTCATGATATGTTTCTGCTCACTAGAGTTGACTGCAAAGTGTTATTGTTAAATTTTTGAACAAACTTCTTGTGCAATCTGTTAGTGCTCAGACTCCGTGTTGGAGATCCAGTTTAGCTACCACCTCATCAAGAGTTGGTTTCACTTGGCGTGTATCCAGTGATTACTTTCTGCATGGCTCATTAATTCAGCCCTTGCTGAAAGAAGTCAAAAATTGACAACTTTATTTGGTCAGTCGTGATATAGTTTTGCATGGTTCAGACGGTCTTACCATCAGGATCCGTCTCTATGAGAGAAGCAACAGCAACAATCTGTTTTCTTTATGGCAGTATTTAGAAGAGACGTTACACTCTTGCACAAAAAATGCCTTAACATAGATTATTACCATGAATCACAGCATTGGTAGATATTCTAAGTAAGTGGAGTTTATCTGGGAGAGTGTGCCTTTGAGTAACCAAAACATTGATTATTTAAACTTAATTAGTGTCATTTCAAACACCATGGTCATTATTTAAATCAGAGGGTAGTGCTGAAGTTTCCTTTTTGACATATAACCCTTAGAACGTGTGATGAAGGTCTGAAGGGACGTGACATAATGAAACTGCAGCCCATTGTGAGAATGTTCTCTCCTTCCCACCCACCATGGCAAATGAAAAGCACATCAGTGGGGCGGCGTCACAGCGTGAGCAATGCCTTTACTTTGTACACTGAAGAGATGAGGGAGCCAGATCTTTAGAAGGTGTGCTGATGTAAACCTGCTTTAATTATTTAGCTGTCAGATATTAAAGCAGCATGACTTGGGGGGCTTGTGTATTTCAGTCCTTAACGGGAGTGCCTGCCATTAATAAACAAAGTGGTTTATATTATGCATGACTGATGCTTTGAAAAACTGCCACCTCTGCCGCTTTACCCAACCCAATAAAATTTTAGAAGGCAGAAGAAAAAGTGTGTTTGAGCCACTTTATGGTTGCACCCCACCACCCACTCTTCATCTTACAGCTATCTTTTCCTTCCTCCTATTTCATTTCTACACCGATGCTTGATTTAGTTTATATAAAACTCCAACAACGTTAAGTCAGGTCCTCTGGACAGTTTATTTCTGTTGAAACGTTTCGTCTTTCATCCAAAAGACTTCATCAATCCAAGGAGCCACAACAAACTTGGTCTTATAAATAGCACCTTCACATAGTGGGTCAACCAGTTTGATGGTGCTCAGATGGTTTCTGGAGTCCACCCATTCCTTTGTCGACTCGTTTGTGGCAGTAATGGCCAAAGTGGTTCAAAATATCCTGATTCATGCTCAATAATCCAGGTAGAAAAATCCAACAAAGGTAAGTCAGGGCCTCAGGACCAGTGGTTCCCAACCCTGGACCTCAAGGAACACGGTCCTGCATATTGATGTAGTTGTTTCTCTCCTCCAACACACCTGATTCAGTGATTCAATTGCTTACGTAAGTTCTGAATAAGCCATGCAACCACCCATCCATTTAAATCAGGTGTGTCAAAGCAGGGAAACAACTAAAACAATTGAGGATAGTGTTCCTGAGGACCAGGGTAGAACCACTGCTCTGGACTAGGGCTGAACGATTTTGGAAAATATTCTAATTGCATTTTTTTTTAAATCTCCATATTGCGATTGCAATTAATATGCAATTATTTTTCAATGTCTTCTTCTCATGTATTTTTCAACAAACACAAGAAATAAATCTGTTTCAGTTGCAAAAAACTCCACTATTTTCAGCTCCGCTAACTCTGTTGCTGCATTTTTTTATAACTCCGGGATAGCAACTTGGCTAAATGTGTGCATGAGAGCATTCTGTACCGCTTACCCATTGCGTTTGCCAAAGCCGTAATCCCAGGCTTGGTCACTATATTAATGGGCATCATGTCTTTCGCTATGAACTCCTTTATTGCTCGAGTTATTATCACGTGCTGTTTCGAATTATGTTCATATGGAGTAATACTTTTGAACAGTTCAGTCAGTGATCCCTGTCGGCTGCTACTTTGCTTACTTTAAGTTGAAGCACTGGTCGTTGGCATTCTAGCCATGCAACTACATAAATGACTTTCTTTATGGTGTTTATTAAAGTGTTGATACAGATTTGTGGTGTTACCTCAAGAGGTAGCAACAGCAGCAAGGCAGGTTCTGCACAATACATGTCATTGTGTAGCGTCTTCTTTTTTATAGCCAAAATAATTCCAAACAACAGACGTGCTGCTCCTCTTTGGTACCAAACATTCAGATGTATCAGCTTCTGCCTAGCCTGACGCCATTGTGCAACTGGTTAAAACACAGTGTTGACTTCTCCTGCTCCCTGCTCTGCTTTGCTCCGCTCACACGTAAGTGACGTAACCAGATCATGTGACCAGTCCAATTGCAGCCTTTGCGATTAGAAAAATTTGTTTTATCATATTGCGAAATTATTACAAATGCAATTAATTGTTCAGCCCTACTCTGGATAGTTTCTTTTTGGACGAAAGACGAAACGTTTCAGCAAAAAGAAACCGTCCCGAGGACCTGTCTTAACTTAGTTAGACTTTTCCACCTGGATTATTGCGCATGAACCTTGATATTTATATAAAACTATTTTGGATACAGGCAAACACAAAGTTTTGCACATGAAGCTTTTTGGTGGTGCTTTGCAAAAGGTTTAATGAAAAGTAAATATAAAAATGAAGTAATAAATAGGAATAAGAGAATGGGATCTACATACAAACTGCACAATCACACATTTTACAAAATACTTCTGTAACTGGAAAATGATAAAGTAGAAGTACTTGCAAATAAATATTGCATATTCAGATATTATTGAAACCAGCCTGTGTCTGATTTGTAGTGAAAATTAGTATTTAAGAGTAATAATGATGATGAGGTTTCCTCTCTTGCTGCTGCATCTGAAGTTATGCTGATATTCTACCAGGATTACACATTTTGTCTCATTTCTTTTCACTTTGAGTGGACATGACATGGGTCATTTAACATGTATCCATAGAGCTAGCTTTGCTCAGTTGCTCTTTCTTCATCCTACGTCACACCATCCAAATTCCTTCATATTATTGTATTGCCTTGAAATATCAAATGTAATTTCCTTGAGTGACAGTGCTCGCATGAAGCTGGGTGTCAATAGAAATTTCGTCATCAGCGTATTTTTAAAATTTAGTTGACAAAGTGTTACTCATGGGACTGGGCAGTATATGGGTTTCACTTCCTTTATGGCATGGTTTATTTTTACTGCCATCCCTTTTGCCTTATTGTTAATTTGAAGCTGGTTTGTAGTTACAGTGGAATAACTGTAGATAAAAAGAGTAATTTATTACTGTTTGAAGCGATGTGAACAGGATGTGAGGAGGAAGGTTCAGGGAAGGCACATAAACAGACAGAAACCTCCAGCTGCTTTGTGTTCCTACGTCACATTATAAAAATCCACATGCACACACATGCAGACACCCACACATGTTCTGCAGGCAACAAAAGTAACTCTTGAGAGCTCATGTGAACTTCAAAGAGTGCATCTTTCTCTGACATAAATGTGTCAAGGGCTGTGATGACTGACAGACGCAGCATCCATCACCATCATTCCCCCCTGCCACCACCGCTAATGTGCCCACAAGTCATCCCTGTGTGCAGCGTCTGTATCCACAAAGGAAGTAGTGGAGGTGTGGTATATAGTGGAAATGAAACAGAATAGTGGAAAGGGTGGAAAGTAAGGGAAGAGAAGAAGAACTTGCACCACAAGGGGTGAGGGTACAGGGGTAAGTTGAAAAGTAAAAGGAAGTAGGAACAAGAAAATATATTATTGATACGGTGTGGTTGAAACTTCATCTTCTGGCACACTTACACATATCTCCTCCCTGGGGCCTTTTGGGAAGCTATAGAAATTAAGAGAACCCTAGTGGAGCAGAACTAGAGATAGCCTAGCCCCAACCCCTTTTACCTCAGCTCCACTCCATACTGCTGCTTTCTTATCCCAGCACATCAGTCATTTTACTGTGAAAATTAGTTATTTAGAAGTGCATCTAGATGACTGTTCTCTATAAGGAAACCCATTCCACTTTTGGAATTGCACTTTTGGTACCCCAAGTGCAGAAAGTCAGGTGCCTGACTGGCGCATGTGAGCAACTAGTGTTTATCTATCCTGTAGCATCTATATCTTATCTTATCCGCTTAGATGTGTGGTTCATGCCATAGTCACCAACACAACTACACTGGCTGGCTTACAATAAATGATGGTTGAAGAATGGGATGCTAACATACAGAAGTGTGTGACCAAGCTGGTGAGCAGCATGAGAGGGAGGTACCAGGCTGTTGGGGCTGTGTAGGGTTCTTCCACATGCTACCCCTGTTTGTTAAATTAATACATTCTTAGTTTTGGGGAAGCTGTAGCTGAGTGGTTTGAGCAGTTATCCTTCAGCGCAAGAGGTGGGGGTTCAACTCCACCAGCAGACACATGCTGAAGTGTCCCTGGGCAAGACACTGAACCCCTCATTGCCTCTGATGTGTGTCCCATCAGTGTATGAATGTGATAAAGCACTGATTATTGTTTGTATAGATATGAGTGCTGTATGAATGAGTAAATGAGGGCACAGATTGAGTTGTAAACAGCTTTGAGTATCTTGATATATA
>NC_056498.1:12976722-13006449 GCF_014905685.2 Nematolebias whitei
ATTCAACCTTTATTTAAACAGATAAGTCACAATGAGCCTCGAAGACTCATTTACAAGTGAAACCTGTTTGGACAGACAATAAAAAGTGGTGAAAAATGACACATAGGGTTTGGAGATAGAAAGATAGAAAGGCGCTATATAAGTACAGTCCATTTACCATTTGCATTTAATTGTCAGTATGTCTTGTTTTTTTTCTAGACTTTACCAATCTAACCCAATAAACAACACAAAGCAAGATTCAATTACATAATAATTTGTTTGGCATTGATAGAGACAAATTGATGTTTTTTTTTCCTGTGTGAAACCAACATACTTAACTTTGCTGCTCAGTCTAAGGGGAAATAAACAGGCACAACATGTATTGCTAAAAAGCATTTCTACAACAAAGAAATAATCAACCAAACACAAATGCTCTTACTTTTCGTGTATATTTGTTTGTGCATGGCACATTCAAACACCAATTGTATGTCTTTATCTACTAACAGTACTACTCTGCTTTATATTTGTGATGATAATAAAGATAGCTCATCTGCATCATTCAGTTTGGCCAATGTTAGATTACCTCACCTGTTTGTTTTTATAAACACGGGGTCAATAGTTTCAAAACCAAACTACTACAGGGGCTTTATGATGTAGTTTACGATCCGTTAGCAGTTATGTGATCCTCGGATTTTAATCTGTTTCAGATTGGGAGTGTACTTCTCCCTTGTGCAGAGGAGGACCAGTTCAGGTCAATATCTACTCAGACAGAGTCGAGTGAAAGCAATAACTCAAACTGGCTGTAAAGGTGATTGATTGCAGTAGAGAACAGTGCAAGTGGAACATTCATATTCGTGGTAAATGCCTATCCAGCGTTATTCTGTATTCACAGAAAGAGTGGAGTTTATAATCTGTCTGAGATGATAACTGTAATGTGGGCAAAGAAAGTGGCTTATCTCCCGGCCTGCATGTAAGGCAAATCACTCACTTGCCTATCCTCCACAGCCTCACCCCTATCCACCTCCTCTTTCTTGTGTAATGTTTCCTCATTGAGCAGAGTATTGACCACCAATGGAGAGAATGTGGGTGAGTGAAGAGGTTCTGTTTGGCAGCAGATATAAAAATTGATTTTTTTCAACCAGGGTTCTCCCTTCAAAACATGCTGAGCAAGGCACCTGAAAAGTATCACCACGAGAAACGTGACGTTTTATGGCCTTGCATGTTCATGCCAGAGGACTAACCAGCCTCTTAAACAAATAAGCTAAAATGGGTAGGGATGCACAATACTGGATTTTTGGCCGATATCCGATATGCCGATATGTTAAAACTTATTTGGCCGATAACAAACACCAGTACTGATCATTTTTTCCCCCTAGACCTTTTTACAGGGACTACACTGCTTTCTTTGCTATGGAGTTAAAATACTACATTATTCTTCATGGTCTTTGTCAATTTGACCTGCTACCAAATGCAGATGCCAAAAAGGGGGCTGAAAATGATGCAACACTTCCACTTAGATTATGTTTAATGTCAAATTTATCCATGGCATTGACTCTCTCTAACACAATGACAACACTCGAACAGTGTAAATTTGTAAAATTTCATATAGCTAACCTGTTCACAAGCTACAAGTGAAAAGTGCATAAGTAGTAGTGCATATACCTGACAGTTTCTTAAATTAAAAATGAACATAAAAACAGAAGCCTTTCACATTGGTGAGTTATTTTGATGGAATGACCGATGTCCGATATTTAACTTCATTGCTAATATCGGCAGATATCGATACCATGCCGATAATATTGTGCATCCCTAGAAATGGGCACATAAAACCACATTTAATTTGACTCTAGTGTAATTTAGAAGCTTTAAAATGTCTTTACTTAAGCCTATATGTAATTTCTTATAAAGATTGTTTTTTCTATAGGTGGAAATTTGTTTTACAGCAAACTCACGTCAGGATAAATTTGTTGTCAAATAGATGAGCTGCCCTGTCCCTTTTAAAAAGCCACAAAATGAGGTAGGTTACAGATCGCTGTCGTCTTAATTTCACACAGCAACTGTTGTGCCATTAGTAGGCCTTTCAGGTTTCTAGTATTCGACTTGATAGCTTCTGCATTGCTTAAATTTCAGGTCTGTTTCCATTACTGTTAGAAAAAGTCACCCTGGCATTAAGTAACAAATGCAAACAAATTACAACAAAACTGATATGAGGGGAAACAGCAAAAGGCATGTTGCATTAGAGAAATTACACGGACAGGACGTTGTGTAGAAGTAAGAGATATCTCCATGTCTACAGGCAGTTGCTGTGAAGGTAATTAAAGCTGCACTGCCAAACAAACAGCCTCCACCTGGATACCGTTTCCCAGTGGCAGAGAAATGTGCACAGGAGCCTTTGACTGTTTGTGTTTTAAATCTGCTCGTTCTTGATTAACATTCCTGGCTGTGCCACCATTTTTTTTTTCTGTTGTTGTTGGAGGGTGTATTATTTGTCCCACAAAAATAGTGTGTGCTTGCAGTGACTGTCCTGGTTGTTTTGCAGACATTTGGCTTTATGCCGAGGCAGAGTTCTGAGCACAGTACTTGACTCGAATCATTTCCACTGTTGAGAGTTGGCTCCCTCCCTGTCAGTCATCTGTCTTGCTTTGTCAGTGTCTTCTCCTTCATTCACAGACCATGCCCCCCCCCCCCCCCCACACACACACACACACACACACACACACACAATTTTCCTTCCTGGCCCTGCTTTGTGGTCTCTCATACAGTGCAAGGAAACATAAAACTGTCCAGGTATTGATTGAGCTTCCCTCACAGGTAGAGGCTATTGTCCATGAGCTGCACTTTTGAAATCAAAAGGCAGGAACTATCAAGGAGCAATAAACAAGATTTATGATTGGCTCTACTCGAGGCTTTTAAGTGGTAAATAATGGATGCCATTTTTTAAAATCATCAGTAGGAACACAAACACATTTTGTTCTCTTCCCGATTCTGAAAACTCAATTTCTGCTCCGAAATAGTGTTTTGCGTTTGCAACCGTATTATTTCAGAAGAATAGTGTAATTTTCTTTCAGCTGTTAAAAAAAAAAAAAAAAAAAAGATGTGGGTTTCCATTACTATTTTAACTCAGAGATGTGAATGATTCACACAAGCACATCGTATGCAGATGATTCACACGTTTGCACGCAGAGACTGCAAATACACTTTGTTCTGTCAATCTAGTGTGACTCATTTTGTTTGCACAAATAAAACTAGCTTCAATGTGCAGCACAGATTTCACACAAACACACAATAAGAGCTGATCATGTCCACTGCCACTAATGTTTTTGGAAATGCAATTTAACAAAGAGTGATTTTGAGTTAAAATGGTAAACACTGTGCTTGTTGCATTTTAAAATGGCATACAGTACCTTTTTAATGAAGTCCTTATCTCACTAATCCTCCACCATTCACCTTAATTACATGGTGGAGCTTTAGCTGGCAAAATGTTTGTTCTGTGGTGTCAAAACTGAAGCGCAATTACAACTGTAGCAAGGCATGCTGGGTATTTGACTTCTGCTTTATGACTCACCAACACTTGTATTTGTTTTCCCACAGTAATTATGGAGGATGGTGTTGGTCACTTTGTGGTCTAATTAAAGCATGTGAGTCAATTTGTCCTTAAAGAAGAAGAAAAAGTGTTCTTTGTCCACTGTTGTTTCGGCTGTCACCGGAAACCAGATAGATTGAAGGACACGAGCAACGAGAAAGGATTGATAAATGCAACGGAGCAGACGAACAGGTGAGAGATGGAGAGTTTCTCTCTCTCTCTTTTCTGTCAGAGTCGAGAGGTGACCTCCAGCTCGGTGATATGAAGAGAATGTCACGCAACATTAGCGCTCCCTTCGCCCCAGACGCAGATGAAGTTTTATTCTTTGTGCCATGCAGTGGTAAGAAAACAATTCTTTCTGCGTTGATTAATGTCTGCTGTGTGAGCAGGCGGCAGACAAAGAGGCAGTAAAGAAAAGATTGGTGCCCCTTCCTACAAACGCTCTGATCTGCCACATGCATTCATTGGACATGCTCAAAGGAAGACGGGTGTGTCCAGGGCTTCCTCCCTCAGGATGTCAACTGTAATACCCATTTTGTTGGTTCGTTGGCCTCTCTGCTGAAAGGATTGCTGTGTAACGCATTATCATAAACTTTGTGTGAAGATAAAAAAAGGAGTATCCAGGTAAAAAAAAAAAGAAGTTCCCCTGGGGATTTCAGAATTGCAATTGAGCACCTAATACGTACGTGATGTACACCGAGTTACTGAAGCACACTTTTGATTGCAATTTATCCTTTTTGATGTTATTCATAGTGCCTTTATGCTGCCTTTATCTATGCTGCTGATTATCCATGCTGCTGATCTCTTGCGTTTTTGCTGCTGTATTCATATCCATCTGCTCACTACAGACTCATTTTGGGGCTGCTGTTTAATATACTGTATTATTTTGCATTATTAATATTTGGCATATATCTTAGATCCTTATATATATGATGCTGTTTCATTTTATAGTTTATTTTATGTTATTTTGGGGGGTAACTCTGACCTTGAGTACAGAATTTTGTTCCACGTCATGTACCACATGTGATGTGAATGACAATAAAGAACCTTGAACCTTGAATACCACTACTATGTAGGACCAGGTAACAAGGAATATAACCATTAAACCCTATGTAAATGTTGTCAAGGCAGTAGTAAGGCTTACTAGTTCTTCAAATAATCTTCCAATGAAATGTCAGTAGGTTTGATTATCTGTCAAAGCTGTCTAAATCCTAAATGGGAAATATTGCATTGGTGAACAACGAACAGGATCTTCTTGTGCACTAGGACACAAAAACAGAAGAATGCACTTCCCCACACTAACTTCACTTATTCTACTTCCCTTTAATTGCCTTTTACATATGATCATTAGATAGCAATGGCTTTATGCACTTTTAAAGATTGATCTTTTTGAAAGATTCACCTTCAGCACAATTCCGTCAGTATAAACTGGTCAGTGAGCGACAACATTTCTACTAGAAACTTTGAAAGAGCTCAAAATGATCTGTATCACCTGTAGCTCAGTCAGGGAGTGCAGTAACGTCTCCACCATCATTAAAACATGTCGCGGGTCCATTTTGGGCGCTCAGGTTTGTTTACGTTCATCCCGGAAGTAGAGCTTCTTCTGTGTTTTTTTTTAAGGAGAGTTTACCACACTGTGCATGTCAGTACTTCTGTTCAGAATAAAAGCCCGCTGCATGTAAACGATCATTGTGAACAGATTGTACCTATGAAACCGATAAAGTTGAATTATTTAATCTGAAAACATTTCAATCCGGTCAAAGAATTTTGCGCATGTAAACATAGCTAGTGAAAGGTATTCTCCTACTCTAAGCTTTTCCACAAATGGAGAAACGTATATTGTGTTTTGTGGTGGTGGCTACTAGATCTCACTTACGGACCAGACCCCTTACAGGAAAGATGTGTGAAGCTTGCAAGGTCTGACGTGTGGTAGGCAACGTGAGGTCGGTGCTCTGTACTATGGACCATGAGGCAAACTTAGGTAGACTGAATATATATTAAGTTTTGCAAGGCTTTAGTCTGCATCTGAAACATGCACACCAATTTACAAGAAAACAGGACAATGAAGGATTCAAAAATTACAGAAATATAGAAACAGTATTTGCAAAAGGAAAACATTGGAAGTGACTAAAAGTAGTTACAGTATGTGGGCTTGTGCTCAAGTGAGCTGGATCCAGTTTGTGAAATGAATTTTGTTTGTAGAATCAGGGTGATGCAATATTCTTCACTCAGTTTTTGCTCAAGAATGCTGTGCCTAGTGTCATCTAAATACCTTTTGATGAATGGAAACTGACAGAAGGTTGCACATGCACTGCACAGAGTGGGAGCCGTTTGTACCATTTGATGCATTTTACGTTGGTGTATACACACTCGTTTGTGCATGTGGGTGGTAGAAGAGCTGGCATCCAAGCATCTGGAAAGGTGACTTTCAATCTAAACAAAAGATTGAATCTAAAGCTTGATTGGCAGAAGAATATCCACTCCACTCTAACGTCCTAAAGCTGTTTGATTATGAATTAAGCCCTCCACGCTTGAAGTGTGCAAAAACTTTTTATTGAAGAAGGTGAAGTGATAACTACTAATATTTAGCTAATATTATCCATGAGTCAAGGACATCCCACACAATAAAGAATAAATAATATGCTATTTTACTGTACAGGAGACTTATGGGATCTTATAGTGTTGCCTTCTCTCATTCCATTCGCTAAAAACTGCCAGTTCAATGTCCATCACACCAACTCAGCCCTTTTTTAAATTATCTGGAACAAGTCACTTTCCAGTTTGAATTGAGAAAACTCCTCAGATCAGCTGTGAAACACCTTCAACTGATCGTTGTCTGTTTGTTTTAAAACTCTTGTGCTGTGCCATGTCCCGGATGATTAAGAATCCATCCATCCATGATCTTTACCTGCTTCTTCCTTTTTTGGGTTGCGGTCCCAATGGTGCCAATTTCCAGCCATCACTGTGCAAGAGGTGGGGGACACCCTGGAGGTGGGGGACCCTTCACTCCATCACAGGGACACACATGGCCTTTTTCCATTAGTAACGGTACAGCACGGTTTGACTTTACTCAGCACAGTTCCAATGCTTTTCCAGTAGCATCAGTTCATGGAACTGGTCCCTTTTCTCTAGGGTCCCAACAGTGCTGAAATGGCCGTAAAACGTGACGTCAGAACACTCTCGGTCACTGATTGGACAGGGGGTGGAATCACTGGTTGTTTGAGAAACTTTCACAACAACCCAATATGCCATTTGCAATAACTCGAATTTGAGGAGCCACTGAACCTATTTTTAAGATTTTAAAAACAATAATGACAACACCGTGGTCTAATGCTTAAGTACAGGCATTTTTTGTGCTTGGTGGCCAGCGACAAAATTCAGAGTGAGCTAGATGGAGCTCCACTGGTCCCCCGGTCCTCTTCGCTGAAGCCTCGGAGCCCCGTCAGGCCAGGCAGGGCGTCATCTCCTCGACTCCGAGCTCCGCTGGTCACCGCGGAAGATCCTCTGTGCTGCCAACCCGCAGGAGCGCAATTAGGCCGGGGTCCGGGCTCGCATGCTCCTGCGGGCTCCGAGCTGAACCCGCCCACTAGAACCTTTACTGAAGGTATAATGGAAATACAACTCATACTGTGCCGAGACCAGTCAAACCGTGCTATGCCAGTACTAATGGTACTAATGGAAATGAAGCAATAGAGACAATTCTCTCTCTCTCTCTCTCTCTCTCTCTCTCTCTCTCTCTCTCTCTCTCTCTCTCTCTCACATAAGGACAATTTAGAGTTACCAATCAGCCTAACATGCTTGTTTTTGGACTGTGAGACTCCCACAGTGGGAGGAAACCGGAGTACCTGGAGAAAACCCATGCATGCACTGAGAGAACAAATACCACCCCGAAAGACCCCTGGATGGGATTTAAGATTAAGAATATATCCTAATAAACAATCTTCAAACAGTTCATGTGCCAAGGCTGCATTATATTTATCACAAAAGTCTGATTTCTGGGAAAATACTTTATGTAACAGTGTTCCAACTGCAATTTAGCAAACAAGTAGGATTTACCAATTTCTTATTCTTTTTTTCCCCCCTCGGTATCGAGCTAACTAGTATAATTATATGAATGAAAACACTGTAGCAACATGGTTTCCAACTGTGGTTGTCAGCATGTGTTTTCTGATTTAATGTATCATTAAAGTAAAAAGTTTATGTAGAATAACCCCAGCTTTTTGTTCGGACATCAGTCATTTTGGATTTTGAGGTCTGTAAACTACCACTTAAAATACCAGTTTATTTTTTACTACTAGAAATTCCCAAACTTTGAATTCTGAGTACAAATTCAATGTATAAATACTGGATTTATTTGTCTTTGCATGTTTGATTAAATGTGCATCTTATTTATGTATTTAAAAGTATTTCTTATCAGTCACAAAGTTTGGATGCACCATTTGACTTTATTGGGAAAAGTCAGTGTGCTCAAATTATGTATAAGCATTACAGAAAACATTATTTTCCTGGGTGTGCGCTTGTACTAAAAGTTTAAGAATGTAGACTTTTACTTATGTTACATACATTCTTTATTGTATTTTCAAAGCTGTGTCTTCTAAAAAGAAGGCTTTAACTTTAAACCTAAACACAGCACAGTCACTGGATATTCCAGTGGTGTATATAGTGTAGGTGTACTGACACGGTTGTCTGTTTTAGTGACATGAGACAGATAGTTTTTTCATCCCACCACAGCCCACGGATGACTGCCATTGAGACTGAATCCAAACCTATTGTCATAAGGGCCAAACACGGCTGTCAGACATTTCTAGAAAGCAGCCACAGTGTCAATGCAAAGGGCAAACTTTCAAGTTTCAAGTTAAAAAAATAAAAATAAAGCTACTAAACTAGTTTTTGTTGTTGTTGGAATCACAAAATTATTAAAATTTAAAAAATGGAATAATACCTATCCATAGACCACTATCACCCCTGCTGGCAAGATGTATCACAAGTTACTGTATATCTCAAAGGCAACAATTCAAAATATATCCTTATTCAGCTACATTTTTGAACACATCAACACATCTCAAAGTTTCCAGCAGGTCCTCTGGATGGTTTATTTTTGTTCAAATGTTTTATCTTTCATCCAAAAGACGTCATCAGTCTGAGGAGCTGTAACAAACTCAGTCTTATAAATAGCACCTGCTCATATGGGTCAACCAGTTTGATGGTGCTGAGGTGGTTTCTGGAGTCTGCCCTCTCCCCCACCAACTTATTGGAGGCAGTCGTGGCCAAAGTTGACTTGTTGACCCACTATGTGAAGGTGCTATTTATAAGACTGAGTTTGTTGTGGCTCCTCAGATTGATGAAGACTTGTGGATGAAAGCCGAAACGTTTGAACAAAAAGAAACCATCCAGAGGACTTGACTTAACTTTGTTGGATTTTTTTTACCTGGATTATTGAGCATTAATTAGGATATCTCGGTTTCCTCTCCCCAGTGATCATTGGCTGCCTTTGAAACAAACAAAAGTCCATCCATCCTCCACCCATCCATCCATCATCTTCTACTTGTTCCGAAGTCGGGTCGTGGGGGCAGCAGCTTGAGCAGGGAGGCCCAGACATCTCTTTCCGCAGCCACGTCTTTTAGCTCTTCTGGAGGACCCCAAGGTGTTCCCAGGCCAACCGAGAGACGGTGTCTCTCCAGCATGTCCTGGGTCTTCTCTGGGGTCTCCTCCCAGTTGGACATGCCCAAAGCAAGTCCCTAGGGAGGTGAACAGGGGGCATCCTTACCAGATGTCCGAACCACCTCAATTGGTTCCTTTCGTTGTGGAGGAGCAGCAGTTCTACTCCGAGTCTCTCCTGGATAACCGAACTTCTCACCCTATCTCTAAGGGAGAGTCCAGATACCCTGTGGAGGGTACAAAAATGTAGGAAATTTTAGTTTTTAAATTTCAACTAAAATATGAAATAGTAGAAAAAATGTCGGGCAGCAAAGTGGCGCAACTGGTAGAGCTGTTGCCTCTCAGAGAGCAGGTCACCCTGGTTCAAATCCCTGTCCGGGTGCTTTTCCAGGTGGAGTTTGCATGTTCTCTGTGCATGTGTGGGTTTTTTCCAGGTACTCCGGTTTCCTCCCACAGACCAAAAACATACATGTTAGGCAGATAGATAACGCTAAATTGTCTCTAGG
This sequence comes from Nematolebias whitei, assembly GCF_014905685.2. NCBI lineage: Eukaryota > Metazoa > Chordata > Actinopteri > Cyprinodontiformes > Rivulidae > Nematolebias > Nematolebias whitei. The sequence continues at coordinate 12,986,449 of NC_056498.1, forward strand.
TGTGAGTGAGAGAGTGAATGGTTGTTTGTCTTTATGTGTCCCTGTGATGGACTTGAGACCTGTCCAGGGTGTACCCCGTCCCTCGCACAGTGATAGATGGACATGGGCACAGGTGACCCCCATGACCCAAAATGGAAGAAGCCGGTAAAGATAATGGATGGATGGAAAACTGTCTTAAACTAACTAAGTAATGTTAATCGTTCAAAACTTAATCAAGTTTTAGTAAGAGTCTTTCCAAAGTAGAATACTGCTGAATAAAACAATTTCAGAACTTTGCTAGCGGTTGATGTGAGTGCTATTTTATAATCCATTACACTACCATCAATTTTGCACTCCATATTTACCCTGACAGAAATAGGATAATAACGGTGGCTTAAATTCCCTATAGGCTTCCCTTGAAGTGCCACAGCTAGCAGTTGCTGTTACCATTTGTGCTGAAAATTAAGTACAGACTTTAACATAACACTAAATGAACATGTAATGTGAAATTGATTGTGGTGTAAAGAATTATAAAATAGCATTTGTATAATTTGCTGTAATACTTTGGAAAGTGGAGTTTTGTGATGACAGCAGCACACTTCCAAGACTGCAGGATAACGGTTAACTTTTTAGAGGTTTGAGGTCCGAAGAACTATCTACAGTACTCAAAGTTTGTTTTCTCAGTCATCCAGGTATATAACAACAAAAAAAGGTTGAATCATGTCATCTGGACTTCGTTTTTTGTTAAAAAGAAACGTTTCGCCCCTCATCCAAGAGGCTTCGTCAGTCTGAGGCCTAGCCATCTGGTATTACCCAGAAGCCACCCTGACTCTTGTGTTTCAAGCCTGCCTCAGATACCCCTGAAGTCTGGCCTTTTCACTAATGGTTTCAAAAACACAAAGTTTGTTTTCTCAGTCATCCAGGTATATAACAGTCTTGAAGTCTGGCCTTTGTGAAAAGGCCAGACTTCAGGGGTATCTGAGGCAGGCTTGAAACACAAGAGTCAGGGTGGCTTCTGGGTAATACCAGATGGCTAGGCCTCAGACTGACGAAGCCTCTTGGATGAGGGGCGAAACGTTTCTTTTTAACAAAAAACGAAGTCCAGATGACATGATTCAACCTTTTTTTGTTGTTATATACCTGGATGACTGAGAAAACAAACTTTGTGTTTTTGAAACCATTAGTGAAAAGGCCAGACTTCAGGGGTATCGGAGGCAGGCTTGAAACACAAGAGTCAGGGTGGCTTCTGGGTAATACCAGATGGCTAGGCCTCAGACCGACGAAGCCTCTTGGATGAGGGGCGAAACGTTTCTTTTTAACAAAAAACGAAGTCCAGATGACATGATTCAACCTTTTTTTGTTATCTACAGTACTCTTAAAAAAGTTAAGTCAGGTCCTCTGGGCATATTCTTATTATTGGTATGTTTCGTCTTTTATCCTAAAGACCTCATCAGTCTGTGGAATTGTTCTAAACTCATCCCTCTGTGAAAAGCAAGTGACCATCAGGGCACTAATGATCAGTCATTAGGTTGATGGTCCTCCATTATCATGTGAACAACTAGTTCTGCCTTTCACCTGTAAACTGGTTGGTCCATTATGAGAAGGTGGTATTTATAAGACTGAATTTGTCGCCGCTCCTCAGACTGATGATGTCTTTTGGATAAAAGACAAAACATTTCAACTAGAAGAATCTGTCCAAAAGACCTGACTTTACTGTTTTGGATTTTTCTACCTGGGTTACTGAGCATGAATCAGGATATCTACAGTACATTTTAAATGTTATATACAACCTTATTTTTAAGAACCTAAGTTTTCCTTTCAAAACTTAGATTAATTGTATTATTGATTAGAAAAGATAAAATAAAAAAGGTCAGATTTTAAGGCAACTGCACCTTTAAAGAATTTCAATTCATCAGCCCTTACCAAACCCAATGTACCCAACTCCAATGAACACAGGTCTGACAGTACACAACCTGGGGTCACACTGCAGCCTCCACTGGCCATCAATGGGCCCTCTTTTTACTCGCCACTGTGTCTTGATGTGTTCAGGTTGGCTGCTGTCTTTATTGATCTTTTCCCCTCTCTCTGACTCCCTCTGCTCCATCTCCTGCCCTCCCAGCCAGTTCTGCAGTATTCTGCCATCAGTGATGTAGAGCTTGGAGGCTTTCAGGGCTGCAGCTGTCAGCGCTACAGCGGACACTCTTAATTGGCTCCCCTGGGGCAGTCCCCTTGGTGAAGCAGAGCTGGGCAGTTTTACTGGTGGCATGCTGACGAGGACCAAAGCAGGCCTAGTTTAAAACTCGTACAGCAGAACTCTGGGATGCATTATGTAATTTTTTAGAACATGTATAGAGACAAAAAATGTATTCAACAAAATACCTTGGCACTGTGTACTTTGTAAGTTGTGTATTCCTACCTTATTTAATTTATTTATTTATTTATTCATTTATTTTTGTATAATTGGGTTAAAAAGCACAGCTGGTTTGTTTTAGGAGAAATGAATATAACAATCCGTAGGCTCACCTGATAAACCAGTACCACTCCTAACAGGGATCGGAGCCGTCTCCTTCTATAGCCAATGCATGGATCACTTAATGATGATGTATGGCACGCCTTCACTCCATCTGTGTCTTTTCATTTATCTTCGTTTCTTCAGTTTCATATCATCTTTTACCTTAATATTCCCACATCTTTACTTTTTTTTTTCTTTTGGCTTAGCTGGTTTTCTGCAGCTCAGTGGCAGAGCAGAAGAACAAGTCAATGAATCAGACATGTGCTTTCCTCTCTGCCATTTTTATTCCTCTGCTTTGTTGCCTGCCCCCCTTTATGTTGTATGCTCTTCATGACCTTAGATTCCTTCATTCTATAACTTGTTGCTTTTCTTTACCCTATTATTTCTCCTCTGGCATCTCTTCTGCTTAGTATATTATCCGTTCATCCATTCTCTTTGTGTTTCTTCCTCTAATGCAGCAACTAGTGGCTTTATCTTTATTTTCAGGTCTCCTCATCACAGCTAACACAATTCTAGCTCTTGCTTTCATTTCCTCCATATCCCTTTCGTCCACCCCAGACGGGTGGAGTCTTTATGGGTCTCCAAACAAATAAAACAGTGAATGTTTTTCCCCCACTGCTATTAACTGAGCTGCCAGATCAATAAGGCATAAGGAACATAAACAGTCAGGGAGATTTACAAGAAATAACTTAAGTAACTGAGGATTGTCAGAACCACCACTGTTCATCTCGGCATAACATTCAGATTGAAACCATTAGCAGTGGAAGAATTTTTATTGTATTTTATTTTTTGTCATTTCCATGCAGATCAAGCATTTCACTGCTCTAATTTGAGAGATTCATCGTACAAAAATAACAGTTTACCATCCATCAATCCATTTTCTTCAGCTTATCCGGGGTCGGGTCGCGGGGGTAGCAGCTTAACTAGGGAGGCCCAGACTTCCCTCTCCCCAGCCACTTGGTCCAGCTCCTCTGGGGGAATCCTGAGGCGTTCCCAGGCCAGCCGAGAAACATAGTCCCTCCAGCGTGTCCTGGGTCTTCCTCTGGGTCTCCTCCCAGTGGGACGTGTCCAGAACACCTCACCCGGGAGGCATCCAGGAGGCATCCTAACCAGATGCCTGAGCCACCTCAACTGGCTCCTCTCGATGTGGAAAAGCAGCGGCTCTACTCTGAGTCCCTCCCGGATGATGGAGCTTCTCACCCTATAACAGTTTACTTTGTTTTTATTACATTTCCCAGAAAGGTTACAAAACAATTAAGTTATGTTTTATTTTTAAAAATCCTTTGAACAACATCATTTCTGAGAAATATTGTGATCTTTTAATTATTAAATGAATCAACTTACTGAAATGACAAGATAACAGCTAGTCCGAAAGCAGCTAAAGCCAAAGTGACTTTTTACCATGTAAAGGCAAATCGATAACAGTGAACAGGTTTTCAAAATGGCATTTGCATGGTATGACTTCTTTTTATTTTATTTTTTACTGGAGCTTTTTGCAGAAACACATCTAGGCGGTATGGAGTGGGTGGAGAAAAACTGCAGATGTGATTTGTGGCAAAAAAGTGTGGTATCAGATGTTAAAGAAAAAGTTTAAAAGACAGTGAGACCAGCTTGTATGATCTGGAGACAGTGACATTGACAAAAATACAAGAGAAAGAACTGGAAGTGGCAGAAATGAACATGTTGAGGTTCTCCTTAGGAGTGACAAGGATGGATAAGATTAGGAATGAGATCATCAGCGGTACAGCACAGGTTGAACAACTGGGAGATCAAGTTAGAGAGGCCAGACGGGGATGGTTTGGACATGTCCAAAGGAGGGACAGTGGGTATATTGGTAGAAGGATGTTAGAAATGCAGCTGCCAGGAAAAAGACAAAGAGGAGATGTATGGATGCAGTTAGAGAGGACATGGAGGTAGTTGGAGTGAGATGGAAGAGGATGACTCATTGTGGAGACCCCTGAAGAGGGAACAGCAGAAAGAAGGAGGTGAATTCTATTCTAAAAGCATTTACACTGTTGTCACTTCCACATGGCTCATGTATTTTGGCAGAAATACGAGATTTTACTCAGGGGTTTATCAGGCTACAGCTACCTGCTGCTGCCACTACGGTATCTGTGCTTAAAAAAAATAGAATTTTTTATCAATTCAATTCAAAAATACTTTATTAATCCCAAAGGGAAATCATTTGTTGTTGTAACTCGTTATCCTCATTTCATTAAGAGATGTTATCGATGCTGATGGCCGTAGGCAGGAAGGATCTCTTGTAAAGGTCCATCCCACAGTGGATCCTAAGAAACTGGCTGCAGATGCCGTCTGATTTGTCCACCCAGACTCAGCTGGCCTCTCAGTTCCCCCGGGCTGTAGGACCACCTGAATGCCGGGCAGAACTCCTCCCAGAGCGATGGCCACTCTCCCAGCAGTCTGCAGAGCTCCTCGTCACTGCAGACTGCCAACTGTAGGTGCTGAGGGACGATCTTGTCCTTCTGCTGTCATGAGCCGTGTTGCCTGCTAGTTCCAGGATCTCAGTGGTCAGACACTCGAGCACAGCTGTCAGGTAGATGAGAATGTATGTATGTATGTATGTATGTATGTATGTATGTATGTATGTATGTACGTACGTACGTACGTATGTATGTAATCATGCTTTGCGAAAGTGACAATGATGTAAAAGTATATAAATAGCATGAACCACATCTTTCAGATTGGAACTGTTTTAAGAAGGCATCAATCTCTTTTGGTTTTAGCTTCCTTCAGACTAGCCCTTAGCTCATCAGTCCAGTCAGAGACTGACTTTCTCCAAACTGAGGTTGTTTTAAGACCTATCTAAAATGCATAAACTATTTATTTCCCTAATCTTTCCACAACACTTAACATCAACAAGTCCGAACTTTATCTTTAAAACACATTACACCAAAAAAACAGTTGCAATTAAAATAGAGTCCAGAAGGAAATCTGGCTGTGTGTTAGCTAATGATTAACATACATCTACTGCTCTATGGAGTGGCATCCAATTAACACAGAGTATGGAAGAAGAAGAAGCAACTTTACAATTTGGTGTTTGTATAGCCTTTGGTTCTTGGTATTTTCAACTGGTTTGTTAATTAAAGTTTGTGTGCGTATGCGGAGGGGGAGAGGGGGATAGTGCAAATGACCTTTTAGCTGAATTTGTTTGCTTGCTGCTGCTCAGTCGAGGGGTTTGTTTCCTTCCTTCACTTGTGAGTAACAGAGCGCAAAAACATGGCTGCACCCTCGGGTGTCCTGCGGTTGGAATTATACAGTTACCTGGTTGGCTGATTGAACATATGTCGCATATACACACAGTGACACCACAGACGTGTGCACCTTTCTCTGATCTTGTAAACAAAGCGAACAGACAAAGCAGATGTTCACGTGCTTTGGTTTGTCACTGTGAGCAAAATCCAATTCAGTGTCTCACAAAATGTCAAGTGACAGCTTCCCTCGAAGATTCCAACCCCTTTATCGCCCGTCCACAGAAAATAAAAGTGCTATATCACACTTCAAGATTCTAAGTGGCATCTATCAAAGATATACTTACAAGTAATGTGCTGTAAAAGATAACATGAAGTCAAACACTTCTCAGTTGGCAAGATTTGACTATATTACATACTGAATCTATTGTTGTCAGCTAAAACAGAGGAAGTTGTAGTTTTTTTTTTAATACTGCATTGATTAATTTCACTAAACTGTTCCCATTACAGTATTGTCCGTCCGTCATACATCCATGATCTTTTAACCGCTTCTTCGTTTTTGGGTCATGGGGGTCACTGGTGTCCACGTCCAGCTAGCACTGTGCGAGAGGCAGGGGACACCCTGGACAGGTCTCCAGTCCATCACAGGAACACAAAGAAACAAACGAGACAAACAACCATTCACTCTCTCACTCACACCTAGAGACAATTTAGAGTTACCAATCAGCCTAACATGCATATTTTTGTTCTGTGGGAGTAAATCGGAGTACCCAAAGAAAACCCATGTATGCACGGAGAGAACATCCGAACTTCACCCAAAAATCCCCCGGGTCAGGATTTGAACCAGGGTAACCTGCTCAATGACAGGTAGTAGCTCTACCAGTTGCCAGTGTTATCCTTTGACATAAATAAATAAAAATCAACCAGCCAACCTGGACAGCACTGTGGCTCAGTTGGTAGAGCTGTTGCTTCTCAGCGAGAAAGTCACGGGATCAAATCCTGGCCAGGGGGTCATTCTGGGTGAAGTTTACATGTTCTCTCTGTGCATGTGTGGGTTTTCTCCCACAGACCAAAAACATGCATGTTAGACTGATTGGTAACTCTAAATTGTCTCTAGGTGTGAGTGAGAGGGTGAATGGGTGTTTGTCTCTATGTGTCCCTGTGATGGACTGGTGACCTGTCCAGGTGTCCTTCACCTCTCGCACAGTGTCTTTTGTACTGTACATGGGCACCAGTGACCCCTGCAACCTGAACAGGAAGAAGCGGGTAAAAGATAATGGATGGATGAAACTACCATATTTCATCTTCTTATAGCCACTTCCAAACATCAGAAAATAAACTGTTTATGCATCTGCTCCACAGCTGTTTTTAATAGAATGACAATTTTGTCATATTTGTGTATAATTATGAAATGATCCAGGTCAGTAAATCTGTCCAAAAGGAGAATGACCTTCCTTTTGGCTTTTTTACTCAACTGCTCATTATCTACACTCCAGTGTGCCAAGTACCATTCAGAGCTGCTCCCTGTGTGCTAATACAGCTGTGTAATGAGGTATAGCAGGAGCACATATCTGAAAACACTGTGTTTGAAAATATGTATTTATTTACAGTTTACTATGGTTAAGGGAAAAAAATGTATTTTCCATATATTAACATATTATGTTGTTTAAGTGTTGCTGATGCTTAAACAAGAGAATTAAAAAATAATTTCTGCAGCCAGATTGGAGTTTAAATAGCCAGAAGATAAAAACCATTCAGACAGTTGTGAACCAATACGAGGTCTCAGACCAAAGCCAGTCCACCTAGTTGGTTGGTGTCATACAGGGGTGTACCCCTGAGTGAAATGATGAGTAATGGCAGCTGTACTCTCACAGGCCCAGTGACCCTTGAGATTGCTCAAAGGTGCTTTTGGGAAACTGATGAGGGTGTGATGGCAGGGTGCACTCTTAGGTAGAATAGTGGTCAAAAGGGTTAAAGTTTGGGGCACTGAACATAAGAAAAGTTTTCAAATGCAAGACCCACACTATTCTTGACAGATGTTTCAAAGAACTAAGAACCTAAATGTTTAATACCAAGAAAATGTGTTGGAAGTGTTCTGGTGTTTTAAAGAATAAAACATCTTCAGTACAGTGAGGTGAGAAAGTTAGTAAGACTGAACAAGAATCAATGTTCTGGGTTATGTACATGTATTAGATTGACACCTTGCACTTATAAATTGGACCTCTGGAGAATTATATTCTTCAATGTTTTATACACTGCAGAAAAATGCAATTCAGTATGAATTTCCTTTGTTTTGCAATATATATGTGTTACATAGAAGCATACCCTTACTTTTATGTACATCTGCCTTTAAAATTGAATATAATAATACTAAAACAAATGTATCAACACTAAAGATCTTGCTTTTTTGTAAAATAACAGATTAGAATAACATAATTATTGACTCAGGTAATTTTTACATCTACTATCAAAAGGGACAAAGTAAAACTAGGCGAAATTAAGAATAGATCAGTTCATCACATATAACAGTTCTTATAAATTGAAATGGTTTATTTTGTTTTGTGTATTTTACCTATAGAAGCCAGCAATATCATGGCAGTTTTACCAATATCTTCAAAATCATGAAATATTTATCTTGACTTTTTCAGTTTTACTCTTGGTTGTGGACCAAAAATATGAATTATTGAGATTAAATAATGAGTAAATAATGAACTATGTAAAAGAAAAACAAGCTATGATTGCTTTGAGAAAACATTTATCCCAGCTCACTATTCATTCAACCTTTATTTAGACAGGTTAATCCCACTGAGTATGTAATGCGTTTTTATTTTATTATTTAGCCCAGCTCAGTATGTAATTCTCTTGTATTTTATTGTGTTGTTCACTATTCAAGTTCATGTTAATGTCACCTACTCGTGCAGTATAGGTATTTCCCCTTTCTTTTCTTTTTTTTTTTATATCCGCTCTGAGATATATATATTTTTTTATATGGACAAAAAAAATATGTTTAAGAAATATTTAAAATCATGTAGTAATCGCCTCTATTAAGACAAAGCATCATGACAGTAATACTTAAAGTGAAGCAATCAACTAATAGCCTAGTCATTAAAAGGCAAAAAAAAACAAATGGGGGATGAACTCTGTTGCACTTCTGCTTGGTTGGAGCATTAAGAAAACTAGAGAGAAGCTTAAATTCTGGGACGGCTGTGGCTGAGTGGTTAGAGCAGTCGTCCTCCAATGCGAGAGTTGGGGGTTCGATTCCACCAGCAGTCACATACTGAAGTGTCCCTGGGCAAGACACTGAACCCCTCGTTGCCTCTGATGTGTGTCCCATTAGTGTATGAATGTGATAAAGCTCTGATTAGTCTCTTTAGAATAATTTGTTCAATTAGCTTTATAGAGATCTAGTAGAGTGCTGTATGAATGGGTACATAAGGGCACAGATTGTAGTGTAAAGCACTTTGAGCGGCTTGACAAGATATAAATGTGCTATACAAGTACAGTCCATTTACCATTACCTAAATTCAAATGAGTCATATATTTCAGAAGAAACAGTCAGGATGAAAGTAGTCAAAGAGACAAAAATTTGGAAATCACATCAGAGACAGATGGGACCAACTAACTGTATGATTGACTCTGGAAGTAAATTGATGCAGTCAATAACCTTGGGGTTAAACAAGATTAGCTATGTGGAAAATACACCAACTGTATCTGTAAAGTGAGTGGCATCCAATGCACATAACCAACTGTTGCTGGGTCCCTGTGCTGTGACCAGCAACAGCAGTCTCCCGTCTTTCTGGGCAGCTCCCAGAAGACTGCATGAATGTCAGAGTGTAGCTGTAAAACAACATGCATGCTCCACTGACTGTCCTGCATAAATAAATGTTTAAGGACACTAAAGGTCTACAGCCCTGCAAATAACCCACTGGGGAAGCTGTGGATAAACATACCAAACATTTTGCAGTATTTTGCCAATATTGTAGCTTGACAGTTTTAACTGTCTCAAGTAAAATTTGATAATGATGAGTGACACAATAAGGACATTAGAAATTAAACTGATTTGCGTATCACCTACAAATGTTGTCAGCTTCATTAAGATAGATTGTGTACCAATATTAATTGAGATCCTAAATGTCAATTTCAATATGTTGCTTTTAAAAATAAATGTTAACTTTTTTTAATTTCATTGTATGTAGATATGCATCTTAGCTGAAGGCCATCTATTAAAGGCATGTTGATATCAGTTTTCAAGATTAGGAAAAATGTACACCATTGGACCAGAGAATTATTCATGTCACCCAGAGGAATATTAGTCTTATGACAGTATTATCTGCTTGATGACAAGAGTAGATTTACATACCTTGACATGCAAATCAACTCTCAACAAGTCAGCTCTCATTGCCACATGTTCAGACACCAAACGCACAAAGGCTGTCATGTGTCTACCCAAGAGAGCAAGATGGATCATCTGAGTCAACACCTTAGACATTTCTTTTCATACCACCTTTCTGTATAGAAGCTAATAGCTTTTCCCTGCAGCACATCTCTATTGTCTAATGCACAATAATGTCTTGGATGTTTTATGAGCTCAACCTAGCAAGCAGACAGAAGAAAGTAACGCCAAGGCTGATTGATGGCTAGGTAGTTGATGGATATAACCATATGGAAGAGGCAGGTTGATAGGGGAAATGGGGAACACACTGAGCTGTGCTGCCGAAAGCTACATTAGATGCCTAATGCTGTTCTGTAGAGAGACATCTGGGCATAATGCATTGCACATGTATTGCATCTTATTGTAGTGAATAATGACAAAGAAAATGTGAGAACATCTTGCATACATGAGAAGATTTGGACAGAAATGGGTCTTGTAGTAGTAGCAATAGCTTCACAGACAACACACTTCTTTACTTCATACTATGTTCATAATACATTTGCTGTTTTCTGTGTAGTGATGGCAATCTCTTGGCAACTTGCTCCATATAGGCCTACCCTTCTATACAACGCATAATGGTGAGCCCACTGCATTTCTCTGTAAGCTTTGAAAACCTTGCCAAGATCCTTCAAGTTCTCAGAAGGATTGTCATCCAGTGTAAAGGGAGTAAAAGCATTGCATTTATTTCCATCCTACAATCCATCTATTATATTTACCCACTTTTTCATTTTTGGGTCGAAGGGGTCACTGTTGCTCATATTCAGCAGTCACTTTACTAGAGGCAGGGTACACCCTGGACATTACATTAATTAATTGCTTTTATTTTTTTTTTATTGCTTTGCATAATATGATTAGGACCTGACCAATATGAAAATTTTGGGTATCACTGATACCAATACTGGGAGGTAATGCTAATGCCGATAACCGATAATGGCTGAACATTTTTTTAGCTTTGTCCTCCCCAAGAATCTAAGTAAACAGCTATTTTTAAACCCGTTTTAACATTTTGAAGTCTTGAAACAGTCTTGAAACAGTTTCCCCAACGTGCGTTCACATTTTCTATCCTCCACTATTCACCATAACGTTATCAAGTTTGTTACAAAAATATAAATCAAACAAAGAAGCACCCTTCCCTGTTCATTGTGTAACAGTCTGTCATGTATGGTGAAGGTCTAATGAGTATTGACCGCAAAGGTTTTTTTTGTTTGTTTGGGTTTTTTTTGCAGAGAAGTAAAGTTTTCAGACAAACAATGCATTTCATTGAGAACAATAAAGATAACGTTCCTAACATTGATATATTTTACTTCCACATTAGAATTATTGTTGTAGGTAAAGTTTTACAAGGCAGTAGCCAATGATATGTTATCTAAACATTGGCTTGCTAATTTGAGATGCACGTAGCTAATGACAAGCGGATTGGAGGATTAGAGAGAAATTATTATTGTTGATTTGTTTTACAGGTCCATTAAAATAAACTTACCATGCTCTGTTCAGCAAAATATGCTACACAGTATTGCTCCCTGCTTTGTCTGCGCTGAATGTGAAAGTGAAACTTCCGTAATTGGCAATGACTTGGAAGATGTCTGCATGCACCTTCTGCTACCTACATTGTACAATTTCTGCTAGTTCCCAGCTATTTTTATTTTATTTTTCTTCTTTCGGCTGCTCCCTGTGTTAGGGGTCACCACAGCGAACTAAGTCGCACGAAGACTTGGCAGTTATTTTTACGCCGGATGCCCTTCCTGACGCAACCACAGACCACTGAGCTACCACAGCCCTCTGTGTGGAGCAGAGAGCTGCTATCTAGGACACCCAGAGGAGCAGATGGTCGAGGTTAAGGGCCTTGCTCAAGGGCCCAGAGTGGGACGAATGAGGGTGGGGGCAGGTGTGGGTGCTTCACCTACCCCACTAATGTCAACTAACAAATACCATTTTGAGATAAGCTATGCAAGTTTTCTTTCAGTTTTTCAGTAAAGTTTTTCTTTAAATCATCAAAAACAGATATTACCTGTAAACATAGTGTAAGCCTTGCTATTATCCTGTTACTGTCAGTGGAACAGAATAAGAAACCCCTTTTTACAGCTTTTTTAAAAATCCTAACATGGAGAGAAAACCCCACATTGGAAGAAGCGATGACTTTCAGCTGTGGATGAATCGAAGCAAAAGACCTCACACGCAGATAAGTTTTCCCTCAGCGAGCTTAACGGATGAGTTTCAGCCACTGTGCTTCCTGGCAGACTTCAGATGATAACATAGGTATTAAACCCAGTTCAGGTTCCGTCTCATCTTCCCAGCTCCACAAACTTGGTCCTTTCTTTCTCTCTGAAGTCCTCATCAGGGCATTTGCAGCCTTCAAATTCACTGGTCTTTACCCAACCAATCCTCTTAGCAGTAGGAAAAGGATCTTCCTCTGACACAGTGCTGACATTCACAGCATGAAGCCTGCCTGATGCGTGTACAGACTGAGCATGTCATGTCTTTAAGTAGATCTCTCTTTATGTGGATTTCAAGAGTTAGGTGATCATTGAGTCAGACAGAAATCCCTCTGATGGGTATCATTAATATTACAGTGTTTTTGCATTTCCATTCATAATGAATGCACCTATGGGGCTGTGTAAATAGAAGGGTCTGCCAGCTTGTCCATCACACAACTCACTTATTCCAAAACACATTTATCTTCACAGTCACTTGCACCCCGTTAGCACACGAAAGAAGCAACGTTCACATTTTCAGTGTCCCAGCTAACTTTTGATAATGTGAGCAACACTTGCATTTGTATACCCCAGATGACCAAGTTCCTGCCATTCTCAGTTGACATTTAATTACTAACTGCTGTTTTGTTTTGGTTTATTTTTAAACATATATATGTTTCTAGAATGTAAGTGCATCGTTGTCTAAGTGCGTCTGATGGAATAAAGGGCCAATTTCATTGATTTAATTACAGCAGTTATCACTACGGGTGTAAAAGAATAAACAGTGCATCATTGGCAGGATAGACTAAACAGAGCAGTCTGTGTTTGTGATGCTGTTTTCTCTGTCACACTCAAAAATTTGGACTGCATTTGGTTCTGATTTGGGCTCTGATGTGTGTGGAGGATGTTCTATTGTCCATCTGTACAGCTTGTTTGACTCAATTGTTGGTCTTTTAGGTCTATTTGGAAGAGGGAGAGCTAGATTTAAAGCAAAACATTGCTGAAAGGAACATTAAAAAAGGTATAAAGGTTGTGAAACTCAAATAAGAGTGTGTAAAACAGCCTTTTAGAGAAATAAAAGCCCTGCTGAGGAAATTTAACCAAGACTAATTTAAATCTATTGTTTTCAAGCGATCCCACAAGTGCCACTCAGTATCTCTTTGGAAGATATGCTTGGTATAAATTATTTACAAGTTAAATGTAATTACCTATTGTAAACTTAACTGATAAAAAGCCGTGAATCAAAAAAGACGAAGAGTGAAGACGAGTGGTTTTAAGCAAACCATGATATTTGCTCCAAATAGGAACGTCTTCAAACAAAAATGCAACGTGGAAGATTTTGAAAGACTTGTAAACTGGAGTGGACAACTTTTACCCAATGAGTTTGTAGCTACTTAAACAGCACCAGTCAAGTCTGTCAGTGGACATGAGTAAAAATGGTTATTTGATTCAGGTGACCTTAATATTGCGTTAAACTTTCTTGGGCAGAACTAAGATCACAGTGTTTGGGGTGCTGTTCTTAGCACTGAATGTATGGAACCAACACCCTTCAACCAGAGTTAGGTGTATTTTTATGGGAGCGCTCCCCCAAATAAACCCAATCACTAAAGCACAGAGTGGTGCAAGTCAGTTAAGATCCCATCTCTTATTTAGTTTAAGTGTCTTCAAGAGTTAATGTAAATATAGGTTAAAAATGTGCTTATTTAGTGATCAAGGAGTTTTTAGCTAGATTATTATAATTGTCAGTAATGGACCCTGGGTTCATTAAGGGTTTTGGCCATTACTACTAGACATCCTCACTCATCTAAGAAAGGCCCACCCAATGTTAATCAGTCATTGGGGGGTGCCCCTTATCCAGCTGGGTTTGTTGAAGGGTTAAGGTTAGACCAAATAAGTAAAGAAGCAAGTGTTGAGTTTACAGTAAAGTTAGGGTTTGGCAATAAAATTGATTACAGTAGTCAGATTTCTTGTTTAAAATATGCCAGATATAAATATAAGTTTTTACCACAATTTTGTTTTTTACAGTGATGAGAATGTTGACTTCATATAGTGACCATTTAATATTGGTGGTAGTTTGAGAGATTTGTATTTCTTGAGTTGATATTTGTATGAACAGTGTAAGAAACTGATCTTTAGAAGTCCTTATCGGAGAGAAATGTGTCCTTGCTCTTTGTCTTTTCTGTATAATGCTCCAAAGAAAGGATTGGGATTATACTCTGGCTGTAAAGTTTAACAAGGAAACTGATTTACCATAGAAACAAGGCAGGGAAAGACTAATGCTTGTTTGCGCACTCATACATTCAGGTAAAAAAAAAAATTGAAGGATGGTGAATCTAGTTTGCCATCTTTCATTATTATCATCTTGGAAAAACATCTGCACTGGAGCTCTGTGCATGTGAGTTTCAGATGCAGTACTTTGATGCATGCAGTGGACAAGAGTCTTTATGTCTGAAGCTGATCAACATGACTTATTTAAATTTCTGTAATTCACATTTGACCTGCACAGATGATAAATAGGCTTGCATTCAGTTTTTAATGTATGTCTGCTTGGTGATGCCTAGCTGTTCAGTTCCAGTAATCAGTTGTAGATGTACACGTACTTTTTGAGAATTTCATTCAATTTCATCCAGTGATTTATGAAATATTTTGGTAACAGCCACACAAATACATGCAAATACAGAGGCAAGCAAAACCATTATCATCCACCATCACCTTTCGGTGGGAGGTAATAATGAAATGTGTTTTCTAAAATGCAGGTCATGTGATTTACCATGTATGATGCACTCCTGTTATGTATAGTGCGCTTGTATTTGGTTGAAGTAGGGAATGTTACAGCATACTTTGGTGGAACTAAGGTGTTTGGTACATTGCCTTGGAAACGTGGTTAAGGTTTAGAGTAGAACATTCCTTAAGTAGTTCAGTTTATTCATTAAAAGGGATCTAAAACAGCTTGGTTGTGTTCTTATTTGGTGCTTTGTTTGCAGTTTTAAAAAGGATATACTGTAGCTGTTAGCAAAATGCTTCATATACTATGAGTTCATTGGTTGGTCGAACTTTGGAATAATATGGGCAGTGTTCAAGTAGACACATCTCAAAAACTGTCTAACAGATGATTTTCTTTTCTAATTTTACACTCGCTGTGCACAATACTAATTTAGATTCTTGAACAGATGGGAGCTTTTCTCTTTCAAGTAAAACCTTTCCCGTTCTCACCCAGTCATTGCTGCTATACTTCCATGGAGAGAGAAATAGACTGATTACTTGTTAAAACCAATACCAGTGTTCATGAAAATTTTTATCACTTCACCACAAGGTCTTTGTCTCTTATTAACATGGAATCGGTCAAACGATTCCATGGTGGAAGCAATGCTTTTTTGCCTAATTTTGCCCAATATTTACATACATTCCTGCATAAAATTACCATTTAGTTTGAGACAGAAGCTGAAAGAAAGTAAGACACATTGTTTAAACTGGTTAGCACAACACCTAGCGACATTAATATTAATAAACACTTTTTAGCAAACATTGGCCACATATTTGTTGAGAAATATGAGAGACAGATGGAGACTAGTTTTTAAACTATAAATGTTTTTTTTTTATGGTTAACAATGAACATGTACATGTTAATCTGTAAAAAAATGCACGACGGACTACTGAAATGTGACCTTTTACAACTCCAGACCCTTTAAATAAACTGACACTGTGACTTCCATCCTGACTTGATTTTTTTTAAGACCAAAGAAAATCTTTATACGACTGACCTTTTCTGCCAGAGTTTGTGTTATATAAAATTTTTTAAGGGTTCAAATAGACTGTGTTCAGCTGTTGCGTCAATTGAGCTTTTTGATACTTTAAAGGCCACAAGAAAAGTAAAAGAGCTGTTGTTACTTTTTTAAGGATATTGTGCTTTTCATGGCCTTGATTTGTTTTTGTTAGAGCACTATTATGTATGTATGTGAATGGACCTCACTTTATTTTAATTAAAGAGTCAAAGAATTGTCATTCCTTGAATATAAGTTCAAGTAGGTTTATTGTCGTTCTCACCACCTGTGGTACATGAGGTAGAACAAAATGGGTCACTGTTACATCCAACAATAGCAAAAATATAAATTGTAAAAGGAAAGAGTAAATAATGATCTAAGATGTACTCTAAACACTAATAATGCAAACCAATACAGTGTAACAACAGCAGCTTGAACATGGGTCTGGTGAGCAGATAGGTATGAATGTATACAGCAGCATGAGATAGTCAGCAGCATGACATTAGCAGAATGGATAATCAGCAGCACAGATAAGTCAAATATCAACAATTAAAGTGGCATCACAGTGATTATTCTGGTTAGAGATTCATGACTAACAGCTTCAGGGTAGAAGCTGTTCCTCAGTCTAGTGGTTCTACACTTAATGCTCCTCAACTTCCTTCCTGAGGGGAGCGGGACAAAAAGTGTGTGTGCTGGGTGAGTGGGGTCCTTCATGATGCAGGTGGCCCTCTTCCTACATATGGAGGTGTAAATGTTTGTGATGGCGGGGAGACTGACTCCAACAGACTTCTGTGCAACCTTCACCACTCTCTGCAAAGCTTTTCTTTCTGCAGCTGTGCAGCCTCCATGCCACACGTTGATGCTGGAGCACAGGATGCTCTCCACTGCACACCTGTAGAATGATAGCTTGAACACATATACTTGTTCAAAATGAACTATTTTCTTGTAGCCATTAAAGCTGTTACATCCATCAATCCATCATCTTTGCCCGCTTCTTCCTTTTTGGGTCACGGAGGTCATGGGTGCCCATGTCCAACTATCACTGTGAGAGATGCAAAGACACCCTGGACAGGTCTCCAGTCCATCATAGGGACATATAGAGACAAACAAGACAAACGACCATTCACACTCTCTCACACACCTAGGGACAATTTAGAGTTACCAATCAGTCTAACAAGCATGTTTTTGGTCTGTGGGAGGAAACTGGAGTACCTGGAGATAACCCACACATGCACAGAGAGAACATGCAAATCCCACCCACAAAAAGCCCCCCCCCCCACCACCACCGGCAACCTTCGAGGCAACAGCTCTACCAACTGTTCCACCATGCAGCACTACATAATGTGAAACAAATAAGCTAAATTTATTATATCAAAGCTGACAATATGTTGCTCTAGTCTGATTAGTTTCATCACTGTCTTAAATGTGTCCTGAGCATTCTGCCCTTATCCATGACCACTGATGCTTTTTGACATGCAACTTGGGCGATTTCTCTTTATCAGCAAGTTAAAGCAATAACAAAATTATTTTCTTGCGACACAGCTTCTCTTGTCTGACATGACGTTGCAGCTACGTTAGCTGAAGACAGTTCTGATTTAGCCAAAGAATCAAAAGGTCCCACATAATATTAAACTATAATACATTATTATGTCAACACCCCTTGTTTTTACCTGTGCCATCGCCCATACTTGGAGAGCATATCTCCCTATTTTGATGGATGACATCTTTTTTCATGATATGCTTTGTATTAACATCTGCGTAATTTTACAAATTTGCAAACTCTTTCTCATCTTGGGGTCACACCACTGATCACAGTCTGCCTGCTGCCTCAACCAAAGGGTGCATGTTGTACTGCTACATTTCTTAGAGTCCATTATTTTTTGAGCTGTGCTTAACGCACTTGGCACTCTGCAGGTAACATGGCATGTATATGTATGAGTTTTTCAGAGGCCTGGAAAAAAACAAAACGTAGCAATAGAGCGAGGGTGATTTGTGGGAGGAATGCATCTGGGAAGAAGGGAGGGTCGAGGCTGTATGCCAGAAAACAAACTAAATAAAGATATCACCAAATATCTGAAGAAAGGCTGCATTGTATAGGTTCACTATAAAGGAAGTCAGTCAAACTGGAACATTAGGTTAGATGCTGGATTTTTATAAAGTGAACAGAAAAACGATAAAGCATGGTGGACCCGCACACACCTGCAGAAGACTGGACCCAGTATAGAGTTTAGGTTCCACCCCTTCATGTAAAACAATGTTGATTTTTCTGACTTAATAGCTAAAACCACAAAATGCCTACAACTTGTGTCGAGTTTAGCCTTGGTTGGAGAGGGGGGATGTTAGGATGTGTGAGTGAAGCGGAGCATGTTCTATTCACACAATTCAATTCAGTTAATTTATATAATGCCAAGCAGCACGGTGGCGCAACTGGTAGAGCTGCTGCCTCTCAGTGAGCAGGTCCCTGGTTCAAACCCCGGTCCAGGGGCCTTTCTGGGTGGAGTTTGCATGTTCTCTCAGTGCTGGCGTGGGTTTTCTCCGGGTGCTCTGGTTTCCTCCCACAGACCAAAAACATGCATGTTAGGCTGATTGGTAACTCTAAATTGTCCCTAGGTGTGAATGAGAGAGTGAATGGTTGTTTGTCTCCATGTGGCCCTGTGATGGACTTGCGACCCGTCCAGGGTGTACCCCGCCCCTCGCACAGTGATTGCTGGACATGGGCACCAGCGACCCCCGTGACCCAAAATGGAATAAGCGGGTAAAGATAATGGATGGATGGATGGATATATAATGCCAAGCCCCAACAGAAGTTGTCTCAGGTCACTGTACAGAAACGTTCATATACATATATATATATATATACATATATATATATATAATATATATAAAGCCAGTTAGTAAAAATTCTCTGTTTAAGGAAGCCAGCAGATTGTGTCTAATCTTCACTTTGTCTCAGTCCCCCATCCTAAGTGAGCACATTGGCAACAGTGGACAGGAATTAACTTACTTTTACCAGGAAGAAACCTCGAGCAGAACCAGGCTCGGGACGAGCGGCCATCTGCTTCACAAGGAGAGGTGTTGGTCAGGCTACTTCTTGTGCCGTGCTCTCTAAAATAGTTTCTGAATCGTGTTTACTCATGTAGAAAAACACCCAGAATGCAGGAAACAGTGTCTATTTTATTCAAAATGTTCGGGGGGAGGACCCCCAGACTCCTTTTCATTCAGTCATTCATTTATTCATTCAATTGGATTTTGACAAAAATAAATAAAGTTTAATTTGAAAAACGTACTTTTGCGATTTCCTCCCAGCACATTTTGCCGTACTGTTACTAAAAGTCAAAGAATAGGTTTCCTGATCAAGACCCACACTATGATGTTTTATGGGTTATAACTGCTTATTGTTGTTGCTGTTGTCCATTGTTGTCATCTTTCTTTGTTGAAATCAGGTCTCTCTTGTAAATGAGTCCTCGAGGCTCAATGGGATTTACCTGTATAAATAAAGGTTGATTGATTGATTTCCAGAGCTGCAAATTGAAAATCCTAATGCAAATCACAGAACATCTGAATGATAAAAAGAGGGCATAAAGCACCCTTAAAAATGTGCATGGTGTTGCCATTGTGACATATCATGTTATCAGGTTTCTGTCAAATATTTCAGCTGCCTCCTCAGAATCTTTGAAATGAATAAAATGTTATTTCCAAGGCTCTGATCGACGCTTGCAGGGATCACATGGATTAAATCAAGATACACGCCGAGCCTTTGGGTCCAGCTGTGCAAAGAATACTAAACATGACTCAGCAACATTTCTTGCGCTTAAACAAGGCGAGTTCTGGTCCTTACAGTGTTGATGGAAGATTTGACAAGAAGTTCAGATCAGGCTCCATCTTATCATCTTGGGCTGATCCCCAACACAACCCC
>NC_056498.1:13006549-13007474 GCF_014905685.2 Nematolebias whitei
AACTGGCTGCTTATCTTGCTGCGCATTCAGCCATGTTAGCCTGCAGAGGCAGGAAATGAACAGGGTGGAACGGAGGAAAAGCAATATGGCCGTTCCTTTGCCACAGCTTTGGAACACCAGGTCAGGATGGTTTTGGTGTAAATGTGACAGTGCAGTCCTGCAGATGTTACCAACCCAGACTGCTTTTGGCAGGCAGGTCTCCAGGAGCCCAGCTGGGCGTCTGGATGGTTACACAGGCATGAAGTGGATTTTTCAGCATCTCATGTGTGCGTCTGTTGAAAGGTGCACGCCGTCGTGCCGCAGCGTAAGCCCCTTACAGACCTCCTTTATTTTGTCTCAGTTTAATGCTTTACTAAACCTTTTGTGAGATCCACTTAAACCATTTGGTGTGACAAGCACAATTTGGCCATTATGTGCAATTACTTTGGAGCCGTTTGTGAGGTCTGGGAATCCAATGAGTCAGTCTTAAAAAAAATAAATAAAAAAAAAAGTCTCCAAATTTAGTTTACGTTCATTTATATGAAAAGTGGCATAACTCAGCTGCAGCTCATAGTAATGCAACCATGTTATAAAGGAAACAAACTATTTTATTCCTGAGGTGTTCTTTTAAAAAAAAAAAAAACTGGATGCTCAGAAATATATTTTAAAAAGTGCATTGACATGATCAATCCCAGCTACTGGAGGCTCACCCCTCACTTCATTTAAATGACATGATAAAACACACAAAAAGAAATATCTTCACAGCTCATTAGCATTAAGCATCTTGGCCCCATGTAGCTGCAGAGCTCTTCATCAAGTCCCCATAATTTTAATTAACCCAGGATGAGGAGAGGTGGTGAACTCTGTCCTGCTCAACCTCCTCTGTGACACACACACATACACACACACACACACACACACACACACACACACACACACACACACA
>NC_056498.1:13007484-13014135 GCF_014905685.2 Nematolebias whitei
CACACACACACACACACACACACACACACACACACACACACACACACCTTTATATTCATTCCCATTGCCTGCATTGTTTTCCTTCCCTTAATTTGATAACACTCAAACAGGAAGCTGGAAAGTCTGAATACCCAACAGACTAATGCACAGTAGCACACACACACACACACACACACACACTCGCTCAGCAAGAACTAGCATGTGCATACATCAGTCTAACAACCGCAGCAGGTGTCATCATGGAAACTGAGGGGGCCTCGAGTGATTTTTATGTGTCCTATTAGAGCGACTCTTCTTTAAAGGCTGAACAATTAAAGGTTGGACGCTGCCTAAAAAGTGGATATTATTTATTTATTTTTATTTTCTCCACAAACTACTTCCTGCTTAATTGTTGATGGTAGATGAGGTGTTGTTTGCACTCAGTTAACAATATTCAGTGCAGGAGAGATAAGGTTCATTATTGTCATTCGCATCACACGTGGTACATGAGGTGGAATGAAATTGTGTCCTCAGGGTCCCAGTTTTATCAAACAACAGCAAAAATAAATTGTAAAAGAAACAGTAATATTGATCTAAGATATAAACTAAGAAATATACTAAACACTAGTGCAAAAACAATGCGCCAAACAACAGCATCACGAACATGAGTCTGTGTGAGCTGATGAGTATGAAGGAATACAGCAGCATGAAATAATCAGCAGCACATAATCAAAGTGGCATTACATTCAACGCTAGTGAACGCACCGCTTGTGTAAAGTGCAGAGCTCATTTGGACGTTGTTTTTTTTTCTCTCCCAACATGGATGGAGCCTTGTTGTTCAAGATTGCTTGTGCTTTACTGGTTTACTGCTTTGTGTAAATACCAGAAGAAACGCAGCAAATAATTCACCCTAAACTGGATATCTGTCTCCATGTTCTTTAAAGAGAAGACTAGTGGCCCAACAACTTCATACCTTGCTGCAGTTAATGTTCTGGAGAACACCAAACCCCTCCTTTTTAGCAGCTACCATTTTCACACCTTTCAGGAATTTACAGTGGCTCTGCTGTGAGTCAACAAAGACCTATTGTAATGATTGATATCTGCATGTGGCCCCAGGGCCACATGCGGCCCTTTGGTTGACTCTGACCGGCCCCCGTAAGCGGAATTACAAAATACATATGTAAACAAATGAAGTTAACCAAATCCAGATATAGATCCTCTCTCACTGATGATGTCAGCTTTGCTTCACATCTCCACCTCAGACCTTCAACCTGACTTTAACATTTCCGTTAAAGCCCAACAGAGACTAGACTTCTCTCACTAAACAAGAAAAAAGAACTGAAAAACACCAAATGAGATGTTTAGACTACAAATATAGGCACGTAAAGAACCGGGACTCGAAATCACAGTTCAGTGACGATCACTATTTTATGATGTTTCATAATATTTGGAGTACAAAGACAATATTGTGATATATTTACAAAGCTAAGAACTTTTTCCAGCAGTATATAAAACTCAAATTGAGTTTTGGGGTGAATGTGACTGAAAATGATCACTAATATAACATTACAAATGGTAAAAATGTTAACAGTTTACCATTGTACTGGGAAATTTAATTGAATAAATGACATTTTTTGTAAGGAAACCTCGTTTTTTCGTTGCTTAATTATAACAACTATTCTTACCAGCTTGTTAAAGCAGTGCTATGTACTGCTTTTAATAATGAAATACTAATATTATGCAGTATTGAGTTAAGTTGAAATCAGGTCTCTCTTGTAAATGAGTCCTCGAGGCTCAATGGGATTTATCTGTCTAAATAAAGGTTGAATGAAAAAGTCATTTGTGCCAGCCCTCCAAAATATTTGTTGTTTCTCATGTGGCCCCATGGAAAAAATAATTGCCCACCCCTGATCTAACTTGTTCACAGCGGGAACCACAGTTTTCACACAAGCAGTGGGGGAGAGGCTGGGTTTGTGAGTGAGAGTGAGGGAGAGAGAAGTGACCACATGAATTCACAGACTGGAGAACAAACAGGTATTGCCCAATCAGATTTCTTCTTATTTTATATTGTAGGAACGAGTAAGTAAGAAGGTTAAGGGAAAGGTATTGAAGTAAAAGTACAAATTTTATTGAGAAAATGTAGTGGAGTAAAAGTGAAACCCAACATTTTTCAGTCAGGTCATCTGGACAGTTTCTTTTTTTTTGCTGAAACGTTTCACCTTCCATCCAGAAGGCTTCATCAGTCAAGGAAACAACACAAAACTGATTCTTCCTCCAACAGCTTACTCCGAAATGGAACAAACCAGTTATGTTGGTGCTAAGATGGTCTCTTTGGCATGCCCCCTCCGGTGCCAGCCCTCTCCCTCATCAACAGTCATGTCAAACTGGTTCAAAACCAACAAAGTCCATGCTCAATAATCCAGGTATACAATCCATCAATTTTCAGTCACATTTCACCTTCCATCCAGAAGACGAAACGTTTCAGCACAAAAAAGAAACTGTCCAGGTGACCTGAATGAAAAGTGTTGGATTGTATGCCTGGATTATTGAGCATGGACCTACAAGTTGCTAGAAATGTAAATAATGAAGTAAAGTAAATATACGTCAAATTTCTACTTAAGTAAGGTAACAAAGTATTTCTACTTTGTTACATTACAACATTGGCGGCCATCATGGCACCAATACCTGTATCCCAATAATGTTTTTTGAAGCAACAAGCGATTTTCATTCCTTTAAAGAATACTCGGCCTTTTTGCAGTACAATTATTTATTGGTTGTTACGATTGCTAAAAATAGATAAGCCTTTTGCAAATTAAGTCAGCGCAATAAACACTGTAATTTGCTCTTCACTGTTAAGTTGCTTTGAATAAAATTAACTGCTAAATCAATCCCATGTAATGAAAACACAAATGCATACCCCTCCCTCTCTCATGCACGAGCGGTGTGGCTCATGTTACTGCTGCAGCTTAACAAGAGCTGTCCCTACCCACACACTGATGCACTATACACAGTAAAAAGCAGATTTGTACTTTGCCCAGTTTGATTGTCTCGTGAAAGTCATGTTTTATGCCAGTCTCTGCAGTGGAAGTCAATATGAGGACGGCTATTAGCGTTCTACCATAAAGCAACACATGCAGTTAATAAATTGCTCTGTTTAGACTTGAGAACAGGAATTCTTGTTTCAACACCCACTCAAAAGAAGTAACATTTTTGTAACTCAGTATGCAAAACAGTACATATTATCCCTACGTTTAAAAAAAATGACAAACAGTGAAATACAAAAAAAAAAACAACAACATCCAACCAAGTCATTTCTTAGATGCAGCTGCCAGAGTCGCAGCCGGGCTTTATTACTAGAATATTGGATTTGCCAGAATGCACGGCAGACTAATAACATACATTATAATGGAGTATACCCATGATATTGCTGTTCATTTGTTTGTGATGCAGTCAGGTCGGAACCCACCGATCCACTGCCGCCCCCTTCCATATTCTTCCCATAAGTTATTACCCAGCAGATGCAGTCTGTTGTGTCTCATCTCTGCACAAATCATCACACTATTTTAGGGGCAGTATATAAAAAAAAGTTAGCCAAAGTTAAGGCTGCTATTTATTTAGCTAAATTAGACGCAAATAAAATTGTTGTGTGCTTGTTTTTATGTTTAACCATTTTTTCCCAACATACTCTATTCAGTTTAGTTATTTATTTATTTATATAGAACCAATTCACATCAGCCATCTCAGGGGATTATCCAGAGAAGTAACAAGTCCAATTCAAAAATCCAGTTCAGTCCACAACAGCTCCAAATTCAACTCCTGTTGCATTGAAACACCCTTTAATAACAATTTCAGCCAGTTTCCATCCACAGACTAAAAACATGCATGTTAGGTCAAGATGCCAGGAGTTGACCAATTTTAACACAAGAAAAGCTGCAGAGATGCAAACTTCTTATTCACTGCTCTTGTCAGCTGTGCATATCTGCAGGAACAGTGTTGGAAATTGGTACAGGATCTGCCAGTTGCATCCAATTCTGAACAATCTTGATTATATTGCGCTTGTTGACTGAAGATAGCCTCATCTAGTATGTGGTGTTTGCACTGCTGTATGAAGGTATATTCTGCTTCTGGTTTTTTGGAAGAACAAATATTTGTCCATTAACATTTCTGTCATTTTTCTTGTTTCCATATTTACTGTGTTAATATTGTTTAGGGATGACATGTATTCTGTTTTTTTTTTTTTAAGTTTTGAATAAGTATGTTTGATGTGATGTTCTATTTTATTTAAAGAATCTGTGCCATTTGCAAGATGAAAAGACTACTTCCAGTAGAAAAATATGTATAGAATTCTGGAAAATACTTAAGACATAAAGATCATTTAGATGGCAGCTATTTTTCAAGATGGCTTCCAATGCTAAAGAGGCCGCTGTGGTGTAGAGGTGACTTGTCACATGTTCAACTTCCCTCCATGCCCTCATGTCATGGTGTCCTTGAGCAAGACACTTAATCCCTAACTGCTCCCCGGGTGCTTGTAGATGCCCACTGCTCCACCTGAATGTATCTCAGGTGTGAAGGGTTAAATACAGAGATCTAATTTTGTCATTGAATAGAAACATGCAATGATGAGAACACATAGCACAAAAAATGGCAGCCATCTTGGCTTTTAAATGGCCATTCAGGCAAATTTGACAAGTATCTCCAAGACAATAACTGGGACTTGATCATATTGGTCATGTGCACATAAATGTGGTGATAAATTATCAATAAAAGGAGCAGAACTGAAGTGAAATAAAATAATGTGAATAAAATGAGTAGAAATGATGTGAAATGCTCATATCATTGCAGTCTCTGTGACCCACATCTTCATTCTCTCCATAAGCCAAAACTCCATCCCAGACACTTGGAAAACAGCCTTTGTTCTTCCTTTGCTAAAGGAAGGAGACCCCACCTCACTGAACAACTATCGACCAATCTCTAAACTCTGCATTTTAGCCAAGGTTCTAGAAAAACTGATAAACTCTCAAATCAAAAATTACCTGGACTCATTTAACATCTTACCTCTCCACCAATCAGGTTTCAGGAAACAACACAGCACAACCACTGCTTCATTGAAGGTTCTTATTGACGTTGTTGAAGCACTGGATGCTAAGGATTATTGTGCTGCACTTTTCTTAGACCTGTTTAAAGCTTTTGACACTGTGGATCATAACATCTTGTGTCATAAACTCTCAGAAATCGATTTCTCAGATCACACCATTGGTTGGTTCTCTAACTATCTTTCATATTGGATGCATGTGTTCAACATAATGGTATTTCCTCCAGTTATTTAACAGTCAACAATGGTGTACCACAAGGCTTAGTCTTAGGATACACTCTCCTTACAATCTACATAGGTAATGTAGGTCAAAACATCCCTGACGCAACCATACATTTCTATGCTGATGACACAGTTGTTCATTGTCGAGCTAAAACAGTTGATAAGGCTTTCCAGCTTTTGCAATCTGCCTTTGATATCATCCAGTCAGATTTGTTCCAACTCAAACTTGTCCTAAATGCCGATAAAACTAAAGGATGCTTTTTTCAAACTGGAAGTCGGTCCCAGCAGTTCTTCCTCCGATTTTAACCTCTATGGTGTCCCCATTGAGTTTGTTGATTCCTATAAATATTTGGGTATTTTGGTCGACTCACATCTCTCTTTTAAGCTCCACGTGGAAAACCTAGTAAAGAAAATGAAAGTTAAACTGGGTTTCTTTTTCAGAAACAGATCCTGTCTAACTCTGAATGCTAGAAAATGCCTTGTATTAAAATACACCTACGTACAACAGTGAACACATTTTTACAGTGCATTTACCTGTCTTTTTTTAAGTACTTTCCTTTGTTGCCACTTTTGTTCTGTATCTACCAGATCTTTTGATGGCTTCAGAAGTTGGGGTAGTTTATCCTGTGAAAATAAAAAAGAGCATTTGGTCATGCTGAGTCGAGGCTGGTTCTATCACTGGTTGTTGGAAGATTAGAACTCAAGATGCAGATTGGGACATGAGAATATTAATTAGAAAACATATTAATTTAAATGAAAGAAAATAACAGATTTCAATGCAGCATAAATTACAAAAACTCTATGAGCCACAAGGATCAAGACAATGCATACCAAGTGTAATGCTGGACTGATGAGTGGAGGAACTGAGACTGTCTGTGTTGAGCAGGGACAAATGGGCAGTGGAACCACCTGGGTGATCACTGAATGGGCACAGGTGTGTGGCAACTGATAGAAAAAAAAACCACTGACAATTAACTGAGGGCAGATAAACATTAGCATAAATGAATACAGCGAAAGATGCACAAAATAAGGTTGAACTCAAGAATAACACATTAAACACCACAAAAAGAAAACTAAACCTGATCTTAAACAAAAAGAAAAGTAAAAGAAATGCACAGATCATGGCAGGTGCTATTCATGCCTGAGTGTTAGGCGCCATATACGATCTGAAGAAACTCTTACATTTAGGCAGGGACAGCTGGCCAATAGAGGGTGATAGGGCACCACCCCAACACTCACCGTGTAACCTAGAAGCCTAAAAAAAAAAGACTAATCAAAGAAAAATATTTGAAAATATACGTATATATCCATCCATCCATCCATCCATTATCTTTACCCGCTTATTCCATTTTGGGTCA
>NC_056498.1:13019135-13036808 GCF_014905685.2 Nematolebias whitei
AGTTGCTTTAATTTTGGAAGTGGGTGGGGTGTCAGCTTCACTCAGCTGGCCTTTCTGGGTGGAGTTTGTATGTTCTCTCTGTGCATGCGTGGGTTTTCTCCGGATGCTCCGGTTTCCTCCCACAGACCAAAAACATGCATGTTAGGCTGATTGGTAACTCTAAATTGTCCCTAGGTGTGAGTGAGAGAGTGAATGGTTGTTTGTCTCGTTTGTCTCTATGTGGCCCTGTGATGGACTTGCGACCCGTCCAGGGTGTACCCCGCCCCTGGCACAGTGATTGCTGGACATGGGTACCAGCGACCCCCGTGACCCAAAATGGAATAAGCGGGTAAAGATAATGGATGGATGGATGGATATTTATGCATCCAGTTTTTGTATGCGTTAGCTTTTTAATGCACAAAACACTGAAAATGTGTTGCTCTTGCATAGTTTAAAACTCGTTTCCTGTATATATTGAATTTCTCTTGAAAAACAACCGTTTTTATAAAGTGGCATTCAATCGCCACTGTTAAGTGACTAGTTGGTTCCAGTTTGCCAAGTGCCACTTCACAGATTTCTTTTTTTTTTTTTTTTGTATCTGCAGAGCTTCTGTGGCAAATAGACATGTCTTCTTAAACTGGCAGTAAGTGAGACTCTGGGTTATTGTAAAGGTGTTGGCAGTAAAAGAACAAGGACTGTCTTTTGCATTTGATTGAAGCTGACATTTTGTTGCCGTTCACCATATCACCGTCTCTTGATACATGATATCAACCATGGTTTTCCTTCTTGGCTGGTGTCCATTATTTGGGTGGTTAGTTGTATTAGAACAAGGGCTTAGTGTGTTATAGTGTTGATAGTCTGTCACTCTCTTCTACCAAAATGCTGGGTTTCAGAGGAGCCTGTCCTTTCTCACTTTTTCTAACTCATTCACTGATTGAAAGCTCTGATTGGTGTCTGCCCTGCAAGAAATCCTTTCGCAGTCATCGCCGCAAAACTGTGTTACTTCTATGCCTTTTAGATTACAGTTGTATGTCAAATCCCATTGAAGTGGGAGTCACAAGCTGGAGTGACTATATCTTTTGACGTTTTTACTCAGTAGCATTAAATCATCAGAGCCACTATGTTTATATTCACCTGTTGAGTTGGCTATTAGTAGGACTAAATAAAAATGAATCAATAAAGCATATACACCGTCCAAGGTGAACATATTTAAATAGATGGAGTCAAGTAAAGTTTCTACACAGT
Organism: Nematolebias whitei; assembly: GCF_014905685.2. Classification (NCBI taxonomy): domain Eukaryota; kingdom Metazoa; phylum Chordata; class Actinopteri; order Cyprinodontiformes; family Rivulidae; genus Nematolebias; species Nematolebias whitei. The sequence goes on from NC_056498.1 coordinate 13,020,360, forward strand.
ATGTGTTCTCCTATAAAGTGGTTTTGAGATTTTAGTTTGGTGAACAATATATGAACGCAATAAAAACGGTTTGTTCTGTTGAAGTGACATCACTCATTCCTTCAGATGTTGATCACTTTTACATTTCTTCATTTAGACAAAACATGAAATATGTAAAATTAACCATTTCTGCTATAATGCTAAAAACATTTCTTTGGTAGACCTACAGAAAACTCATGATAATCAAGAGCATTGATGGATTTGGACTCATCTGTTAGATCAATCCACTTTAATGACTTTAATTTAAATTAAATGTTAAATATGTATTAGGTGTGTGTGCATTTGCTCATTGCAACAAATTGCATTAAGGTCACAATTTAGTATTTAAAAAAAACCATTAATAATCCAAAACAGTGTAATATTTAGTCCAAATAATGCAGATATTTTATGACAAAGTTTTAAATGGGATCTTCAGACATTTTTATATCACCAGCTTTGTCCTCCTTTAACCATTTTTTTTTTTTTGCCCTATACACAGAAAATTCAAAGATAACTTAGTTAAATAGTATACTACCAGTGAGGTGATTCCCAAACAGCTACTCGATGTCAATTTAAAATCTTTACTATCTGTGCTGTAGCCTTAATATGTCTGAGGAAATATCAAGCAAGTGACAAGTTCTGGACAGAAAAAGAAGCTGTTTGACAGTATCGAAAACTCATGACTTAAGAGAATAAAAGAAAAGAAAATCCAGAAAAAGACCTATGACCGTAAAAAAAACAATTTCTGATTCAACTAAATCTTGTTTGAGAATCGCCTTGTTGTTGCTAAAAGTAATTTTATGCCTGTCAAACTGGCTTATTTTTGATAGTTGTTGGTTTTTTTGGGGGGGGGTTTGAAACTGAAAACAAAAAGTGATATTTTTGACAAAATGCTTGTAACAAAAGAGCTTAAAGATACAATGCATATACTATATTCATTTTTTATAGGTTGTTTATCATGTCAAAACCCATCAATACTTTGACATTAAAGCTTGTGTTTATTATTAATGTTTAATGATTCATTTGTTCGAGTTATGCACCTTAAAGAAAAAAGAATGGGTAGGGTTTATGGAGGCTTGACACAGAAATGCAGATGAGCTTGAGCAACTTTAATAAAACAAACAAGTTTAATATCCTGATGCATGCTCAATAATCCAGGTAGAAAAATAAAAAAAAGTTCAATCTGGTCCTCTGGACATTCAAAAAAACAATGTGCAATGAGCAATGTGGATATCCCAACTGGGCCTTCCTGAAAGCAGAGAAGAAACCCAAACAGGACTCCAGTCAGCCAACAGGTGAAAAGGAGGAACCCAGACCCAGACCAGTGGTCATTCCGTATGTTGAGGGAGTATCAGAGAAACAGAGACGTTTATTTTCTAAACATAACATCCCAGTGGCTTTTAAACCCCAAAATACATTACGGCAAAGACTGGTTCATCCCAAAGATCCAGTCCCCCGGCACAAACAGAGTAATGTTGTGTATGCTGTTCAGTGTCAGGAGGGCTGTGATCAGTCTTACATCGGGGAAACAAAACAGCCACTGGCCAAAAGGATGGCCCAGCACAGAAGATCAACATCATCAGGCCAGGACTCTGCGGTCTACACTCATCTCCAGGCCAGCGGTCACTCTTTCAGGGATGAAGATGTTCACATCATGGATAGAGAGGAACGATGGTTTGAGAGAGGAGTAAAGGAGGCCATCTTTGTGAAAAGAAATTGTCCATCATTAAACAGGGGTGGAGGCCTCCGGGTTCAACTGTCCCCCTCTTACAATGCTGTGATTGCTAGTATCACTCAGCCCCCTGTGAATAGTAAACAGCCATCAATGTGCTAATGATCCATTGTTGGGCTGATGGTCCTTCTTGAGCATGTGAGCTGCTGGTTTTGGTTGTCAGTAGCAAAACTGGTTGATCCACTCTGAGACGGTGCTATTTAAGAGACTGAGCTGAAAACAGCACCTCAGACTGAGGAAGTCTCTCGGATGAAAGACGAAACTTTTCTATATTTTTTTTGCTTTGTTTTGTTTTTTGTTTTTTTGAATGTCCAGAGGACCAGATTGAACTTTTTTGAAACAAGTTTAATATTAATAAACACGAAACAAACAGCGAACAAGGCAGCAAAAATACAAATACAACTTAAAAAAATATGGAAAAGACCCTGACAGGACATGAGGGATAATGTTGGACCACCGCTTGAGGGACAGTTTAGGTATAAATGGACTGGAGCTGATAAGTAGAGTGGAGACACCTGGGCAAAATGACTACAGGAAACAGGTGTGAGTGGGAGGGGCAAGACTGAGGAGCAGATGCTGACTGAAAAACGGAAAACAGACTGAACGCAAAGAAAAAATATATCAACAATACAGGAAATGACTAAATAAACCTCGGAAAACATAAATGCAAGCAAGAGATCATGACAAGAGCATTCCTCCAACATCAACATTTACATAAACTGGAGATGCAATGAGTGAAAATATGTTGAAATTTAATCAATAATAATCATAAAAGACCTTGATAACTATTAAACCAACAGCGATGATCAATAAAAATTGCCAGATAAAGTCTGACTTATTGTCTAAAGCTGAAGTTATATCCATATGCTGTGTAATAAATGTCACTTTTAATCTAAAGCAAATAATACCGTTTTATTTGATTCTAATAATGAAACACAGGAAACATATATGAATACATATATTTTAGAATATCTATTTACAGTGAAGCAGAATAATAATAAAAAAAAAAGATTCTGGTCCCATTTTTTTAAAAAAAAAACCCTGTTTGGTAGAGAGCAGAATAAGAAATGCACAGCAATGACTCAATCTTTTAGAGTATGTAAATTAATTCAGTTCTAAGAAATTCTGCTTGTGTGATAGATTTGCTTTGATTTCCCCTACAGTGCCGTCATTCCAATTTAAAGCTAACCTCATACATAACAAGATCACTAATTAGGAGTTTGTCAGAAGTGCCCCCCATCCTGGATTATGATTTCTTAATTGAGTTTTTTGAGGTCACTACATTCATTCTGTCTCAGTGTGGAGGATTTTATTTGGAATGGACTTGCCAACAGAAGGTGATGGCTTACTAATAGCTGCTAGTTCTTGGCAGAATCGCCTGTCACTGATGATAATTGGGCACATAACCCATTCTTGCTTTGTCACTTTGTCCACATTCAGTCAGTCAGTAAATTATATTTTAAAGAAAGGCATTTAGTTATATCACCATAATGCCGAAGCAGAACTCCCATGTTAAGTGATCAAATAGCTGTCAATCCTGCAAAAAATAACATTTTTTACTTAAACTGTTTTTTTGGATGTGTGCCTTGCTTTAATGGTATTTAATGCTACCTAATAGCTAAATGTCAGGTGAACGGAGCTCATCAGCTGCAGCTAAGCTTTCAGCTACAGTAGATTTTTAGACTTTTAGTAGAAGTCCTCTGTGGGGATTTAGTTGGATTAATCCATCCTTGTCAATGCACAGCACAACAGTATTTAACTATGGCAAGTTTATTTAATGCAGCTGTTTTTCCAGCTGGCTGACTGGCCTTTGAACACACACACATACACACACTCAAAAACACAAGTTTGTCTTTCTGCCGTCATGGGGACTTTGCATTGACTTCCATTCATTTTTCATTAATTTTTATAACCTAATCGTGATCCTTACCCTAAACCTAACCATTACCAGTACAGACCTAACCTTAAACTTAACACATCCTCAATTCACACCTTAGACCTCAACCTAACCACTAACCCACCAATGGCACTTCTTCTTATGGGGCCCAAGCTTTAGGCCCCATAAGGAGCAGTTTGTCCTCACAGTTTAGTATGTGATGGAAATATGGGTCTTATAAAGTAACATTAAAAAAAGACACACGCATACACCCAACACTACACACACATTGTTGCACAGCATCATTTGGTAGTGTATGTAATGTGATGCCTTTAAACGGTGAACAATACACTTCCTAATAAAAGCAAAATAGTTTTCTTGTGCCTGTCAATAGTTTTTATAATATTAGAGAACAAGCCAAACTTGGCACTCCTTTTGTTCTGAAAAACAAACAAAAAAAGATCCAGAAGAAACAGAGGTCTAATTAGATAACCAGAATTTGTTGAAAAAATTGTGGTCCGATATGCTAATGATGATATATATCAATATCAATTTGAGCAAGGTCCTCAAATTGACTTTGCTTTAAAGAAAACAAGAAAACATCACCATCTTGGGCAAGTAAAAATAGTAGCAGGGTTTTGATTGCAGTTTAAAGTCCATAACCACTTTCCTCTGATCTGCATTTTCTGGGGTGTGTGTAACAGTCTATAACAATGCTGCATGTTGTTGTGCTGCCCAAATCAGACGTTAGATTGGGCTCAGTTTGGGCTCAGCTATCCACCAAACATGTCGGCACATTGTTCACAGCATCGGTCTTCACCGTGAAGCTCATGTTTCTCAGCTACCATCTTTGAGGGCTCTACAGGGTGTGTTGATTTGACACAGGACAGTGTGCCAGTTCAGTCCTTAACCTTGGATCTCAAATGTTAGTGCTGTGCAACACTCTTACACTGGACTTAGTATGAGATTATTGATAAATCAACTCTATGGACTAAGCAAAAACCACATAGATATACTGGTTGCACATAGTTGTGTACCTTACAAGTCATCCATACATCCATTATCTTTACCCGCTTCTTCCTTTTTGGGTAGTGGTGGTCACTGGTGCCCATTTCCATCTATCATTGTGCAAGAGGCGGGGACACCCTGGACAGGTGGCAAGTCCATCACTGGGTCACATAGCGACAAAAAACCATTCACTTTCTCACTCACACCAAGGGACAATTTAGAGTTACCAATTAGCCTAACATGCATGTTTTGGTCTGTGGGAGTAAACTGGAGTACCCAGAGAAAACTCACTCATGCACGGACAGAACATGTAAACTCCACCCAGAATAATAAGTGCTGTGGGTTGTCATCATTGTATGTCCCCATGCAGTGGCAAAATTAGTTCCCTGCATTTAACCCATCATATGTGGGATACACCCAGGTGGAGCAGTGGGCAGCTATGTGAGCGCCCGGGGAGCAATTAGGGATTAGGTGTCTTGCTCAGAGACACCACTTCATGTGGGGATGGCTAGGGATCGAACCTGTGTCCGAAGTTGTCCCCTCTACCTCTACCCGATCTTGGCCTCTGGAAAGGTCAGAAAGGTCCTGGGCTGGGATTTGAACCGGCAACCTTCTCGCTGAGAGGCAATAGCAGCTCTACTAACTGAGCCATCTTGCCGCACCCTTACAAGTCAATCTTTTACCGATATTTTAATTCACCATATTGACAGAATAAACATTGTTGACGAGGCCATTGCATGAGCTCTATACAACCCTATTATGACTTCAGTCTCATTGAATTAGGCAATCACATATTTCCCTTCTGGGAGAACATTTAAATAGCAAAAATAATCTATGAGCGATCACTGAAATACAAGAGGTGGAAGCTTTTGCGTAGCCTTGTAAAGACAAAACACAAATTATCTTATATAATGAAGCTCATACTCATACATATCCCTTTAAAATTTGCAATTCTAGTTTTGCTGAAGGTGATAATAAGCCTTGACTTGAACGTTGAACTTAAGTGAATGCAATTTAATTAGAGTTTTAAAAGTAAGTGAATACAGACTAGAAAATAAATAATAAACTAACTAGACTGGTTCTACCCTTTGGCCACACGTCGCCTCCATGATTTCATTAAACCAGGAAATGTTTTTGTACAAAAATAAAATAAAAATTAGTTTACAAAAAGGAAAACCTGAAAAATCAAAGAAGGAACACATTGTGAAGGATAGCTCGCAGCGTGTGAAACCAAACACAGAGTTGGAGCCACTTGAACAGCACAGTGTTGAGTTTATCTGCTTCGAGTCCAGTGTTCTCCCCTCCTGAACTCATGTATTGCCTCTGTTTCTCAGCTTGTAATTCTTTCTTTTTGCCTTCTTGATTTGATCTCGTAGGTGCTATTCACCACATAACATATTTGCATGGGCTGGACCTGAGACTGTGTCAGTTGCTGATTAAACTCATCTATTATTTAGCTAAATGCAACACAAATCTGACCAAAGAACCCCTTCTTCTACTGCTGCCACTGACTGAACCCTAAAGCAGCATGGTGAATTATTCACAAGTGCCCTCTTGTATGTCTGGCTGTAGACCTGCAGAAGTACTTCTCATTTGGATGATGTGATGGGCTTTCACTCCGAGGTGGCAAATAAAACTGTAGCGTATGCTCACATCATCAACCCTTTATTCTGGGTTAACTTCCACTGGGGATTTATGTTGCTTTCATTATCTCGATCCAGCAATGCAAGCATAATCTTATGGCTTTAAAATGATTCCCATGGGGGTGCTCAGATATAGGTTCAAGTCTACTTACCAGGCAGTCGTGGCCAGTACTACAATGATGTGGGATCTAAAGAGTCTAAGCCAGAACATAAGTCTGATAAATAATACTAGACGAGCTCCATAAATGATGGCAGGAGGAGGGAAAAAACTGACTTCGATTGTAGTGTCTACAAAGCACTACCTAGAGATTAGAGATGAAGAAAAAGTTGTTTACAACATATATGGGGGTAGGCTGCCATGGGAAGCTTTAGAGACAATATATGTAGTGTTTTATGTGGCATTAAATAAATTCATTCAAAGTGCAGAGTGCTGCTGAAGGGATGTGCAGTGGTTGGGTGTCAACAGCAGGCACGTCACACAGCACGGCGCCATCTATTTGTATGATACATAAAGGAGATATGAGTGTTTTCCTTCACCCTGGGACTAAGCTATTGTGACTGTGACTGCAAGAACGCGCATGTACACACAGTCTCACTAAGTTGTCACAGAATGCTTCATCTAACTACCATATGCCGTGCTCAGATTTCCCACTGAAAAGTACATACAACATCCTTGCAATTTAATATCTAATGAGAGCAGCATTGCTGTAACTTGTGTGTGTGTGTGTGTGGGGGGGGGGGGGGTAGAATGTGTTATTTTTCATTTATGCAACCAAAATATTTCCCTGATCTTTATGTAATAAAAAAAAAATAAACACACAGCTATGAGGTCCATCATTTGCTATTTGTTGAAATGGTGAAAACAGCTCCAGTGACAAAGCTTTGGTTGGATAATGAGTTTTCAGCTGTCTTAAATAATTACCCATCTTGTTAAAAAATGTGTTTACAGCAAAGCCGTTAAAGTTCTGATTAAGCAGATGTACTATATGTGCCGTTGTGACCAAATATAGAAATAGGTAGCTGTCAAATTGAGCATTAATTAATGACACAACCAGCCAGAAAAAAGACAAACCATAGCTCCCAACACCTTCCTAACAACGCTACCTAATAAAAAAAAGAAAAACAGAAATGAGACAAAAGCTGATTTAAGTTGGCATGACGAGCATAAATAGGTCAAATCAATGGGCCACCAGTCCAGTTACCATGTTTATTTCACAACTTGGCATCTAGAATATTGTAACCACTAGTGTAAAAAAAAAAAAAAAAACTTCCCACAGGCCCATCTGGTATCGATGGAAGCATGTGTTTATCCATACACTCAGTAGAACAGCAGAGGATGTGTTTTGTATTCCTATCCAGAAGTGAAATTTATGGGCTGAGTTCAGTCATTGACCTATTCACAATCAATACTGACAAGTGAAAATATGCAAAGGCAGAATAGACTGTATACAAGCTGCTGAGAAGGGAGGTCAGGTTCCATGCTTCTTTTTGTTTCAGTGAATCAAAACACTTGGTTAGCAGTGATTTTATTGGCCACCATGATGGTTTAGTATTGACTTCAGTCACCAATAATATTGATCAGGTTATTAGCTCCCCCTAACTGATGCCATCACATTTGAAATTGATTAGTGGAAGTACCAAAAGATGCCGTGGAGTCACATGGTTCCTGGAGATGGAAAGGAAGGAAGAAACAACAAATAAAGACAGGAAGGAAGGCACAATGGAGAAATAAAAGAAAAAGGAAGGAAAGAAAATGAACAAACAAAGAAAAGATGGATACAGTACAAAAAAAGTGAAGGAAAACATGAAGACAAGAAAGAGAAGGAAGAAATAAAGAAATAAAAAAGTAGAAAAGGATGAAAAAGAGTTGGAATAATAAAGGAGAAGCTGAAGGTAAGAGTTCTAGGGAGTATAGTAAAAAATATAGAGCGTACACATAGTTACAGAGTAGTTACACATAGTTAAACAGTAGTTACACAAAGTTAAACAGAAGTTACTTGTGGTTAAACAGAAGTTATACATAGTTAAATAGCAGTTACCTGTGGTTAAACAGTAGTTACACATAGTTAAACAGTAGTTACATTAGTTAAACAGTATCCAACAATGTTCAATCAGGTCATCTGGACAGTTATTTATTTATTTATTTATTTTTTTTTTTTGGGGGGGGAGACGTTTCACCCTTCATCCAAAGGGCTTCTTCAGTCTGAGGAGTCACACGTTTGTGACTCCTCAGATTGATGAAGCCCACCAGATGGAGGGCAAAATATCTGTCTCTCAACAACAATCAAAAAAGAAACTGTCCAGATGACCTGACTGAACATTGTTGGATTTTTTTTACCTGGATTATTGAGCATGAATTTGATGATTGTTGAACAGTAGTTACACATAGTTAAACAGTAGTTACACATTGTTAAACAGTAGGTACATATGGTTAAACAGTAGTTGATTGTAGGGGTTGAACGAGTATATAATTTTTAAACTCGCCATTAACATAATAACACCCGAGTAGAACTCGAGTATTTGATGACGTCATAGATCTCAAGATACAAAAATAAATAAATAAATAAAACCGCAAAAAAAGGCAATTATTTACCAAAAAAAAGGACCAACAAAACATTGGGAGCGTATATTATGCTCCTAACATTTATCATAATGCAAATAAGTCACAGGAAAAAACTAAACCATTAGTTATTATTATTATTAAACTGCAAACGTGAAGAAACATGCAGCACGTCAAAAATAAAACTTAAACCGAAACTGGTTCTGGTTCTGTGGATTGGACCCGGTGTTACATCATACTCTATGACCCGCAACAGTGCAACACCGCCCCCTACGGTCATACGGTGGTCACATAATATGACGTCACTACGGATACCCGACCTTACATTTTTAACCTCGATAGATGTCCTAGCAATCGATGTGTAGATTACTTGAGTACTCTGTTAATGTCCTAGTTGATTGTAGTTAAACAGTAGTTATACATAGTTAAACAGTAGTTACAAATAATTAAACCGTAATTACATGTAGTTAAACAGTAGTTATACAAAGCTAATCAATTGTTACACATGGTTAAACAATAGTTACACATGGGTAAACAATAGTTACACATAATTAATCAGTAGTTACATATTTACATGTGGTTAAACAGAAGTTACAGGTAGTTAAACAGTATATGCACATCGTTAAACAGTAGTTAAACATACACTTGCTGATGTTGTTTGGCCTGTTGTTTTACACTATTATTGTTTAGTATATTTTTTTAGTTCAGCCCATTTCTTAGTTTACCTGTATATCTTAGATCCTTAATGCTGTTTCTTTTTACACTTTATATTTTTGCTATTATTGAATGTAACTGGGATCATGTGTACGCAAATTCATTCCACTTCGATGTGAATGATAATTAAACCTACTAGAACTTGAACTTGAATATAGTTAAACAATAGTTACTTATAGTTATACATGGTTAAACAGTAGTTACATGTAGTTTAACAGTGATTACACATAGTTAAACAGTTGTTACACATTATTAAATAGTAATTACACATAGTTCAATGTAGTTACATGTAGTTACACATAGCTAAACAGTAGTTATGCATAGTAAAACTGTAGTTACACGTAGTTAAACAGTATTTACACATGGCTCAACAGTGAAGTGCTTTTATTATACTATCAACCTTTATTTATACAGGTAAATCCCATTGAGCCTCAAGGACTCATTTACAAGAGAGACCTGATTTCAACAAAGAAAGATGACAACAATGGACAACAGCAACAACAATAAACAGTTATAAAAAAGCATACTACAGTTTTTTTTTTTTTTTAACAAATAGGATGGCTAAAAGGAAAAGGTAACAAAACAAAAAACAGCTAGATTCCAGTACAAATGTAGAAAACTAACAACAGGAACATGTCAGCATTGGACCCTGCCAGGTGTCCAACAGATTCTTAAAGACACTTAAAGAGGTCAAGGTCGAGAGCTTCAAATCTTTTTGTAAGATATTCCAGGAAACAGGAGCGGAATAGGAGAAGGCCCTTTTGCCTAGTTCAGTCCTCATTGAGGGAACACTGCATGTAATAATGTCCTGAGAGCGCACTCCGTAGCTGCACTCACGCAGAGACATGTAGGAGGAGATGTATGAAGGCAGCAGACCAAGAAGTGATTTAAAGATGAAAATATACCAGTGAGAGAGTCTGCGTGAAGTTAATGATGTCCAGTTAACCAGTGAATACAGTGTGCAGTGGTGGGTACGATAATCACAGCCAGTTATGAATCTTAGTGCACCATGATAGACAGCATCCAACATCTGCAGGGTTCTTGTAGGAGCGTTCATGTAAATAATATCACCATAATCAATTGAGGGAAGGAAAGTCAAAGATACAAGGCGTTTTCTAGCATTCAGGGTTAGACAGGATTTGTTTCTGAAAAAGAAACCCAGTTTAACTTTCAGTTTCTTTATCAAGTTTTCCACATGGAGCTTAAAAGAGAGATGTGAGTCGACCAAGATACCCAAATATTTATAGGAATCAACAAACTCAATGGGGACACCATTTGAGGATAAAATCGGAGGAAGAACTGCTGGGACCAACTTCCTATTTGAAAAAAGCATCCCTTTGGTTTTGTCGGCATTTAGGACAAGTTTGAGGTGAAACAAATCAGTCTGGATGATGTTGAATGCAGATTTCAAAAGCTGGAAAGCCTTAGCAACAGTTTTAGCGTGACAATAAACAACTTTGTCATCAGCATAGAAATGTATGGATGCATTAGGGATGTTTTTACCTACATTATGTATGTAGATTATAAAGAGGGTGGGTCCTAAGACTGAGCCTTGTGGTACACCATTGTTGACTGTTAAATAACTGGAGGAAGTACCATTATGTTGAACACATTGCCTCCGGTCTGAAAGATAGTTAGAGAACCAACCAATGGTGTGATCTGAGAAACCGATTTCTGAGAGTTTATGACACAATATGTTATGATCCACAGTGTCAAAAGCTTTAGTTAGGTCTAAGAAAAGTGCAGCACAATAATCCTTAGCATCCAGTGCTTCAACAACATCATTAAGAACCTTCAGTGAAGCAGCAGATATACTAGATATATTTTAGTAGCTGTATTTCATAAAAACCTGTAAAAAGTTGTGTTTGTAAAGCCATGGCCTTGTTACATCCCTGGTAATAAAAAAAGACTGCACTTGCCTTTCCAATTTGGTTATTTCTCCATAAAGGCCACGTCGCTACTCACAAGGACATTTTGGTTCCCCAAGGCAAAGTCGTCCATGTCTGTCAGTGCGTTAAATGGGAGGGAAGGCCGGTACACTGTGATTTGGCTGAGGTCACTCTATTGTTGTCTGCTGCATAGGTACAAGGTCCTTTACTTGGCTCTTTAGTGAAATTAGCAAAGCAGTTTTCCTTGGTGTTAGCTGTCTTTCATAAACTCGAATGTCTTTTATTCCAAAACGTAGTGTGGTAGATTGAGGACAAATGATTAGCCAAGTCCTATTAAATTAGCTCCAAGTAATCACTGTTTTATTATTTAAGTGCTTTCTTTGTGGAGTAAATAGTGTTACAACATGTAGGAAAATAGACGTTGGCATTTTGCATTCAGTCATTGCCTCTGTAAGTATGTGCTCTAGTGGCTTGAAGTTGGGGGGCAGTAGGAACTTGTGCTGATGTGAGTTAAGTTACAAGGTGCCCAGAGGCTCCCATTTGGTGCTAACACTCTTACTGAAGGGTGAATCATATACTTGTTAAAAAAATTCTGGAAAAATAAAAGTGCACTCCCACACTTAGAATTAAAAAGGCAAAAAAATATATATCTCTCATGAAGTCCCTGGTTTAGATTTATTGTAGCTTCAAAGAGGTTTAGAGCTTTTTGATTCAGCTTCTCAACCAGTTTTAGAAACAAAAGATTTATCTTCAGAACGTGAAAATAATGATTTTTTTTTTTTTTTTATTGTCACTTGTCTAATTATATAAATGGCTAACAGTCAATCTCATCATCTTTCAAATTTTTTCCATGAATATATGCTCCAACTATTTGCCATAATTAATATATATATATATTAAATTTATGTATCTTTCTAAGTTCCCATCCATCCATCCATCCATTTTCTTTTACCCGCTTCTTCCTTTTCGGGTCACGGGGATCACTGGTGCCCATGTCCAGCAATCACTGTGCGAGAGGCGGGGGGACACCCCGGACAGGTTTCCTGTCCATCACAGGGCCACATAGAGACAAACAAGACAAACAACCATTCACTCTCTCACTCACACCTAGGGACAATTTAGAGTTACCAATCAGTCTAACATGCATGTTTTTGATCTGTGGGAGGAAACCGGAGTACCCGGATAAAACCCACTTTTACATGGAGAGAACATGCAGACTCCACCTAGAAAGACCCCTGCCGGGATTGGAACCGGCGACTTTCTCGCTGAGAAACAACAGCTCTACCAACTGATCCACTGTGCCACCCATCTTTCTAATTCATATTTATGAAACTATGACCCAAGTACAAACTTGTGATTTGCAGTTTCCTAGCTTTGATTTCATTAATAGTATAATTACATCTGAGTGATGTAGCAGAAAACACTTTTAAGTCCAGATCAACAGACACTGAGTTACTAATTTGCAACAAAATAATTCCCAATCTGATTCCATTACTTATCTTTCTAATTAGTATGTGTGCAGCTATGACATGAGTAGAAACTTGTAAATTGCCAAGTTCAAATAATCTGCTTTCATTAGTCGTACAACTGTACTTATGTGATGTAGCAGAAAATGCATCACCAAGAGGTACTCAACAGCAACTAAATGCTTCTTTATGATCTGCCAGAAAAGGGTTGTTTATTGCTTTAGCATTCTATATACAAAGAAAACAAGCTGACATGTTAGTACATTACCTGCACTAGTTTATGAGTGAAGACACATGCCATTCATCTTAATCCAACAATGTTTTTCAGATGAACGCAGACCATTTAAAGTGTTTTTATGTAACACCTTAGAATCCATTTGAACAGTCCATACTATATCAGTCTTTTGTCAAGTTAAAGTGCATTGAATCAAATAATAAATGTATTGGCTGCATGTAATTGCTTTTACTGACTCTGCTCTCCATCTTGCAGCCTTCTCCTTTTTGTTTCCTTGAGTGTTCTGCCCACTTTACATCCTCCATCATGTCCTTCAGGGGGGTGAAAGCACTGAAACACAGGAATAGACACTCATCCGTCACTACAGTCACAGCCTTGTTTTCTCCTCGTCTCACAGGCCCTTCCTTTTGTCTTTTTAGACAATGGAGTGGATTGTTAACCCTTGAAGAGCACTAGGCTGAACCACCACCTGACAGCTCCTACACTGTCAGGTTTTTTTATTTTTTTTATTCTGATAGAAAATGATGAGCAGTAAGTACATGCACACTTGTGTCAGCTGAATTAGATGTGCAGTGCTGTGCTCTTATTTGTTTCCTGTCAGATTTTTTTTTTACCTCACTGTTTTTCATGCTTTCAGACAATTTTAGACTGGATTTGTTAGTGTGTTATCCAACATTCCCAATATGAACCAAAATAATATTCTACGGTGGCCCTGAGGTGTAAATGAACAGTATTTGAAAAAACAGAATTGAATTAAGCCAAAGCGGAAGTGGCCAAAGTGTACTTAAGATGTTTACTTTTTTGTTTTTGTTTTTACTACTTAGAATTGTAACTTAATTTCAGGAAACATGAAAGGGGACATGGCAGGAAACCCAAGTTGCATTTAAAATGAGATTTAATTATTTTAAATAAAGTTATCTTGTGTACATATGGTTGTGTTTTATGGTAGAGGGGAGTCAAATATATAATATGAGGTTAATAAAACAAATATTAACCCACCTTAAAACAAAATATACCACATTATGACATGGGGACTCAAAAGGCAACAAACTAGGCTCAATGTGATTTATCTGTTTAAATAAAGGTTGAATGAAAAAAAAAACAGTAGGAATGAACCTACTGTACATTGTTCTGTTTTATTTTGTTAATAAAGTAAAAAATGAAAATACACCACTTCCACTTTGGCTTAATGCAATTCCATTTTTTTTCCCTAATGTAATACAGTTTTTTTTTTTTTTTTCAAATTTTGTTGTGTTTTTTTCAAATGTAATTTCATTTTTTGAAATGTAATTCTGTTTATTCAAATGTTGTTCAGTTGCACCTCAGGGCAACCATAGCATTCAGTTCTGTAACTAAATCTCTATGTTTGCAGTAAAAGTAGACTTGGTGGATGCAGCAGAAAGCTGGTAAGAAAAGAAGAGAATCAGAGAGTGTATGATGGAGTGTAATGCTGTAGCATTTCAGAGAGGAATGAAGAATCAAGATTATGGAGAGCTTAGGAAGTGAGAGAGATAATCATAAAGTCAGTGAGATTACAGACAGCGAGTTAGTGAAATTATTTGAGAATTGGAGTGATTTGTGCATCAGATGGAGTTCTGATGCACAAGCCGCTGAATTCTTAAACAAAGTTTATGGATAGATTTGTGAAGTAAACCAGATAAAAAAAATAATAATTACAATAATAAATATGTGAAGTAACAATGGTGTGGATAACTGTAGCAGTGCTATTGGTTGTCAACAAGTTACAAACATGGCTAATGGTGTATAGATGAAAGTGAACAGAATGAGGAAGATTATTGATCTATCCATTGTCTACCACTTAACTGTGGTCAGTTTGCAGAGGCAACGCCAGGAGGTAAACTTCAATTTTTCACCCCAGTGACATTCTCCAGCTTGTCATATGGTGTTCGCAGTTTAGAGAGGATTTATAAGACGTTTAATATGGTTTTCAAAACAAAGTGGGCTGTCAAGGATGATATCCAGACTTTAATGTGATTTGAAAGGGCTGAATATACAATCAGGAAAGTAAATTGACATTTGCATAGGGTGAGCTTAGATTTTTATTTGACACAGTAAAGATGTGGAAATACTGACAAAATTAGTTATTGGTCTTTCTTAACATTGAGACAAAGAGGAGGGATGAAATAGAAAGGGAGTGTTAGCAGATGGGTACAGCCAGGTGTCATCAGCATAGCAGTGACCTGTGTTGTTGTTTCTGAAAATAGAACCTAAAGGAAGAGCATGAATTATAAAAAATGAAAGGGCCCCAGGACTAAACTCTGGGGAGCACAACATTTAACTGGTGGTTATGTAAAACACTGTGTGACCTGAGAGATATGACTTAAACCTAGTGGGTGAGTTGTTGGTGTTATTGATAGAAGCAAGATGGCTGATAATGATGTTATATATTTTGTCCCCCATCATGGAGCAAAGAGGGGGAATTGGAAATCACCTCCATCTGTCCATGTTGTGAGCATGATAAATTGACAAATAAGCAATTAATGTACCGGCATCCATTTTGGTGTTTGGCTGCATCTTGTCATAAAAAAGGTCACTATCAAAAATTTGGTTGCCATGTCTAAATCCAATCTGTCAAACTTTATTTGTTACCTTGTAAGGCTCATTTTTCCCAACACATGGGGTCCAAAGCCCAGGCCCCTTAAGAAGTGTCGTTGTTGGGTTAGGGGTTAGGTTTAGGACTAAAGTGTGAATTGAGGATGAATTAGGTTTAGGATTAAGTATGTACTTGTAATGGTTAGGTTTAGGGTTAGGTATGTACTGGTAATGATTAGGTGTAGGGTTAGGTATGAACTGGTAATGGTTAGGTTTAGGGTTATGTATGTACTGGTAATGGTTAGGTTTAGGGTTAGGTATGTACTGGTAATGGTTAGGTTTAGGACTAAAGTGTGAATTGAGGATGAGTTAGGTTTAGGGGTATGTGTGTACTGGTAATGGTTAGGTTTAGGGTTAGGTATGTATTGGCAATGGTTAGGTGTAGGATTCGGTATGTACTGGTAATGGTTAGGTTTAGGGTTAGGCATCTACTGGTAATGGTTAGGTTTAGGGTTAGGTATGTAATCGCAATGGTTAGGTTTACTGTTAATAGCTAGGTTTAGGGTTAGGTATGTACTGGTTTTGTATAGAGTTATGTTAGTACTGGGAATGATTAGGTTTAGGGTTAGGTATGTACTGGTAATATTTAGGTTTAGGGTTAGGTATGTACATGTAATGGCTAGGTTTAATGTTAGGTATGTACTGGTTATGATTAGGTTTAGGGTTAGGTATGTACTGGTAATGGTTAGGTTTAG
>NC_056498.1:13039346-13061591 GCF_014905685.2 Nematolebias whitei
AACCAGGACTTTATTGTAAAAAAAAAAATGTCTTCCAACATGATGGCATTTAGTGATTATAGTTGCAAAAATTTGTAACAACATGCATATGTTACAATTCCGTAAAGTGTAGACACAATTGTAGTGTTCTACCTATTTAAGTGTTTACTATATATGGGGTGTTTGAAAGCACGCACATTATAACCCATTTGGATTTCTAGGCATTCACTTCTTACCCAACTTGTGTTGCATGGCTTTCTGAGGTCTTTGATTGGAAGATTGAAGGTTTGACCCCATGCTGCTGCAGCTAGCCAAAGTATCCTCAAATAAAACACAAATAGCATGCCTACTGGTGTAAGTGTAAGAATATAACGTAAAAAAAGAAAAGAAAAAGCATAATTTTTGAGTTTGAGCACTGTTTGAGTTTGCATTTGAATTTGGTAAGTGATAAACTTTTTTAAGTATTTTGCCGAACATGGAGATGTAAAAAAAAAAAAAACTTTGTGTGAATCAATTATCATGTTCCACTGATTTGCAAGCTCCTTTGTGTCACCTGAACAAGCTGTTCTTGCTTTAGATAGTACTTTCTTCCCCTACTCCTTTGCCTTTGTGACAAAGCAAAGCAAAGAACCCAAAACACATGAATACATGTATACCCTGTATGGGAAATTGTTAAAAAAAAAAAAAAGAAAAAAAAAAAACTCCTTAAGATAGATTTATCCATCCATCCATTATCTTTACCCGCTTATTCCATTTTTTTTTGGGTCACGGGGGTCAAGATAGATTTATAAGAAGCATCAAATCCACATACTTTGTGTAATATTTATTCTCTATGTTTAGTCGCATTTGTGACCGACATTTCAGGAAAAAACCTTGGTATGTAAATGGGATGTGTTCCTACAAATAATGCTAATTTTTATATATAAATGTTAAATATTTTATTATTTATTTCACTAAAACTGTTTATTTGATTTATTTTTTTGTTTTGTTTTTTGAGTTTACACACACATATAATAGTACCTCTAATTCAAAATGGCCAATCCAACAAACCTAATAGTTGCTCTAACTACTCGTACAATATTAAACGAGCATTTATGGGTCCATGCCGCTCATATGTTCTCTAAAAGTAATTTAAGGACATAAAAGTCCTCACAATGTTTCAATTTCTTCTATAGCCAGGTTGTGATTTACTGTGCATTCTGGTTTTCCACTCCCAGCCTCAGAAGCAGCCACAACAACAACCCAAGCCTAATAATGATTCCTAATTGGGAGCAGTAATTGGAAATAGCAACTTCATTAGTGAGTGACAGCAGCAGGTGATAAGACGGGGGAATACTGTGTAGCCAGTGATGCTAGAAACTCATTATCTGTAATGCATGCCCCACTCCTTAATTATTTGAGAGCATATTCACACTCTTCACCCCTCCCACCAATACGATAGTGGCTTTTTAAGTAGCTTCTTTAAGCAGAATATTTTAGGTGACTGTAAGCTGTGTCTGGGAGGTGGATGGTCTTGGGATGAAAGTGGTAAGCCAGTAGGAAGCTGTAATGAGAACCTCTCTGTTTGGCCTTTGATGTGAAGATGAGTGTAGCTCTCCATGTTTCCTGTTCTCATGCAACAGTCATTCCTCACCGCAGAGATAGATTTTAAATATGGCCGACATTACATGCCATCATTTTGTATTATCGCTCATATTGAGCAACAAGCAACAACCAAGTTTAACTTCAGCACACAGTCTGAACATAATTCTCCCTTTTAAGTTCAAGTCCAAGAATCTTTATTATCCCCACGGGGCAATTAGTTTCAGTCAGTAGGCACATAAAAAATCCATACTAGGCAAGACATTGAGGCATTAAAATAACAGCACAGAAATTATCACTGTTCGTTAAGAAGCCTGATCACTACAGGATGAATGAGTTTTTCAGTTTGATCATTCTACATCAGAGCAGCAGATACCTACGTCCAGATGGAAGCAACCTGAACTCACCATAGGGTGGATGAATAGGATTTGCCAGAATCAGCCTGGCCTTGTTCACTGGCCTCACCTTATGTAGGTCAGTGAGGTTCTGTAGGGGCTATGTATTTTTCCTTGGGAGAACTTTCAATAAAATAGTTGACCTTTACAGTATACCTGATGCTGATATATGTATGTAAAAAAATCATAAAGAGAAGAAAAAAAACATATTACTGGTCTAGCTGGAAGGTCTGATCAGAAGCAGAGTTTGATTAACCTGTAATTTTCAACTCTTGCTTGTGCTGTGATTGGCTGTGAGAGCATTGAAGAAGAGGCAAAGGGTGAGAAATAAAAAGAGAGCACTTGAACACTGTTGGCTTTGTGAATGTTAATGCAACACTCAAAGATAGGGCACAGCAAAAAGAGAAAGGGAAAAAAAAACAGTATCTGTAGGAAACAGGTGATTCTGGCAGTGTAATGACAATGAGCAGAGAAGATCACAGTGATTGAGAAGAGTTGACATTAAATCGTATTATTCAGTATGTGCTTGCTTTAGGATCAGAGGGGAATGAGAGCAAGTGTGTGTGAAGAGTCTAAAATATAAGCTTTCACGATGACCAAAGATCATAAGCCTAACGTTTAACCTTTTCTGCCTCGTGTACAGGACGTAAAACTGTTTCCCACAGCCATACGCAAAACATATAAACATAAAAATAAATTTAGGTTTCGCACCAAATCTAATGTGAAATGATTAGCTTCCCAGCTTATGTAATTTGTCATCCTCACAGCAGTTTAACATGCCTGCAGCAGTTTTTTACTGCAACAGCATCAAGTGGAGTGTTCTTTGTTTGTTTGTTTTTTAACATAAATATCTGAGCTTTCATTTAAGATTACATAAATAAAATAATGATTTTTTTTTAGATTTTTTTTTTTTTAATGGGCGGCACATCAACATAAAAAATTTGATGTGCTGAAAAATGTGGGAAACAAACATTTTGTTTTTTTACTTCCTGACTGAACTAAAACATGTAAACAGGAATCAAGCCTAAAACAGATGTAGAATAAATTCCAGAGATGCACGTAGCAGAAACATTTAGTCGACACACATCAGTTTTTTACGCGTCTACGGTGTTTATTGGTGCAGAAATGACAAGTTAATAAGAGAAACCTTTGAGCTCAGATACAGTAGAAGTTAATGAGTTTGGATGAGAACACTTTGCATTCTGGAGGGATTCAAGAGAAAACCAAAAGTCCATTGGCGTCAGAAACATTTGTAATGTGGGGGTGGGGAACACACAGGTGTGTGCATGTTGGGGGGAGGGTTGTGCAAAATTTTGAATAAAGTAGATGCCATTTCCTGCATTCTGGTGTATTTAAATGGGTTGTTAAACATATATGTTTACCTGCAACACTTGGTTCAATAACTATTTTCGAGAGCAACAAGAAGTAGTCTGACCAACAGCTCTCCTTGTGTGAATAGAGCATGCACCGCTTCTCTCACACATCCTAACCCCACCCCAGTCAATAGCTGCAGACACACATAGCGCTAAGCTAGCGCACAACACAGATGTGTCTCCCACAAAGTCCATTTCATAGTTTGCAGTCAGCTACAATGTCAGGGTTGAGTTAGCAGGCAGCCTGACCCCGGCCAACCACGCCCAATCTGCCCCGCTCAGTCTGCCCGTCTCTGAGGAGGGACAGACTGAGCGCGACTGCCCCAAATCAGGCTGCTTGCTTCGGATTGAACAAGAAGAAGATGTCGCTGAAACCACGGAGCTCAAATGTTTACAGAGAAGTTGCTAAACTTCATCATGATTCATGACCAACCACTATCAATTGTAGAAAACTAAGGATTTCACAGCTTGATACTTGCAGCCAAGATACAGTTTACCCTCCAGGAGATATTTATTAGTACAACAGTAGACAATCATAAAAAACATCCATCCATCCATCCATCATCTTTACCCGCTTATTCCATTTTGGGTCACGGGGGTCGCTGGTGCCCATGTCCAGCAATCACTGTGCGAGGGGCGGGGTACACCCTGGACGGGTTGCGAGTCCATCACAGGGACACATAGAGACACACGAGACAAACAACCATTCACTCTCCCACTCACACCTAGGGACAATTTAGAGTCACCAATCAGCCTAACATGCATGTTTTTGGTCTGTGGGAGGAAACCGGAGCACCCGGAGAAAACCCACGCATGCACGGAGAGAACATGCAAACTCCACCCAGAAGGCCCCTGGACCGGGGTTTGAACCAAGGACCTGCTCGCTGAGAGGCAGCAGCTCTACCAGTTGTGCCACCATGCTGCCCCCATAAAAAACATATGATTTGAAAATTATATTTAAAAACAAAAACAGCTACATTATAAAGTGATGTAAAATACTAAAAACAGGAACATGTCTGTTGGTTTATGCCATGAACTTAGCAGGTGTTTGAAGCCATTTAACTTTTTTTTTTATTTAATTCATTTATTCATTAATTTAAAAGAAACCAAATTTAAAACAAATCATCAAAAACAAAACATTGAATGAAAAGAGTGCAGAAAGAAGAAAAAAAATTCTTATATCTGCCCCTTATAAAATATAAAATAATTTTGAACAATCACTTAAATTAATCACTTTACTGTAATATCCACTTTAAAACTAGGAATAAAAAGAAACATGTTTTGTGTTAGCAGAATTTAATTCTAACTTTAAAACTTATCCAACATTAATAAAACTTACCTCAAGTTGCCTTTTTGGACATGCATGGATATATTTGTACAAACTGTACTTGAGAGGAGATTATTACAGCCTCATATAAAATCAATGATGATCATGATATCGGAACTGGATTGGTATCGGCCGACATTTAGACTTAGGTATCGGGATCGGATCGTAAGTAAACAAAAGTGGATTGGTGCATCCCTAGTTTTTAGTATCCTATATCACTTTATAATGTAGGTGTTTTTGTTTATTTTTTTCATATAATTTTTCTTCCATTTAATGTTTCAATGTATATGCTTTATTTTATGATTGTCTACTGTTGTCATCATTTTTTGTTAAAAAGCAGGTCTCTTGTAAATGAGTCCTCGAAGCTCAATGACACTAACCTGTATAAATAAAGGTTGAAGGAAAAATTGTTGTGACAAGTCCCACAACATAAGAAACTTGCTGAGTGAAAGAAAACAAAATGACCCATTTTGACTATATAATTTATATAATTAATTGCAAACTTTGCTAGAATAGGATATTTGTAAAAACTAAAAGTTTATGACATCATCACACTGAGTTAACCATTCTGACAAAGCCTTCAAAAACCATTAGATTTAAACTGTTATCATGTTAAAGTCTATGCAAATACCAGTTCAGACAAAAAAATTCCAAGTTGTTGTCACTGTTAATAAGTTTCATCTGTAAAGTTTCCCTGAGCGATCGAATTTAGCAAATTTAATCTACACTGTCCAATGCATCACTGCTAAAATGCACTGTTCTCAGCCAAGTCCCATATTTTGGTGTATTATTTGAACTTTTTTTAAAGCAGCGGGAGAGAAGCAAGCTAAATATTGTGACAGAGACAAAAGATTGATGGTCTAATAGTAAAAAGAGTTATTCGTGTACTGAAATCCTTGTTAATAAAAATGTATCACTGTGTGATGTTAAACAGAGACATGCAAGAGGCTTTAATCTATGAGTGTTTTAGAGAGATTCCTCCCTGTGGTGGACATGCAGTCGTGAAAAGACTCCTAACAGGATAGAGATGGCACTGCAGCTAGAGAGCTGTCCCATCCATCCTGTTTGGATCACGCTCATTTGGATCAATACTGCATGATAATGATGTTGTGACATTTGGCGAGATGACTGATGGAAGTGTTCGCAGCACCAGTTTGATGCGTATACGCTTCCACTGAAACCACGTGTAGCTGTGATTCTTTCTGCAGATCAACTTTATGACTTACAAGGTTCTTATGAAGAGTGAAAGTGCATGGCTGGGCAGTGTATGGCATGTACACAACAGAAACCCAACTGAGACTTACAAGCAACTCCTGCATTCTGTTTACCGTATTTTCCGCCATAAACGTTGCACCGCCCTATAAGTCGCATCAGTCCAAATATGACTAAAAAAGTGGAAAAATCCATAAATATGTTGCTTCACCGTATACGTCACATCTATTATGCGGCACTACTGATGCTTCGTGTTTGTTACGTGTCACCGCTGACAACCCAGAAATGTGAGCTGGCGTTTTGCCAAAAATCGATTGGCGGCTGCAGGAGTGTGCACGGGAGGACTTTAACATGAATTTAAAAAGAATAACACTTAAAAACAATTTTTGTTTGCCCGAAATTATAGCAAAAGTGTGTCTCAGTCAAACTTTTCCTTAATCAATGCACTTTGACAGTCAAATCAGCTGCATTTTCAAAAGTCGATACGAAGAAACGGGCAGCACAGTGGCGCAACTGGTAGAGCTGCTGCCTCTCAGCAAGCAGGTCCCTGGTTCAAACCCCGGTCCAGGGGCCCTTCTGGGTGGAGTTTGCATGTTCTCTCCGTGCATGCGTGGGTTTTCTCCGGGTACTCCGGATTTCTCCCACAGGCCAAAAACATGCATGTTAGGCTGATTGGTAACTCTAAATTGTCCCTAGGTGTGAGTGAGAGAGTGAATGGTTGTTTGTCTCGTTTGTCTCCATGTGGCCCTGTGATGGACTTGCGACCCGTCCAGGGTGTACCCCGCCCCTCGCACAGTGATTGCTGGACATGGGCACCAGCGACCCGTGTGACCCAAAATGGAATAAGCGGGTAAAGATAATGGATGGATGGATATGAAGAAACTTGAACGCGCAGAGGGCAACTCATTGTCCACTTCTTCAAAATTTAACAAGATAACCACCTAAAAACAATTATTTGTTAGCTCGACTTTATAGTAAAGACGTGTCTCAGTTTAACTTTTACTTAATACATGCACTTTGCCGGTCAAATCAGCTGTATTTCGCCGGAGCAGCGAAGTGAAATGAAGCTGATTTGACGTGGCTCCAGGCAGATGGCTGTGGCAAGCTGATTGTGTCATTAATTGCCACTTTCACCTATTACATGATGCAACAACATGCCATACTGCTCTATTGTCATCTAGCAGCTGAAAATGGTAGTGCTCAAGATTTTCAGTCAGAATGAATGAAAACGGTCATATCGTAGCCAAAAATTGGTTTATAAATATGGGGAAAAAAATCCATAAATACATCGCTTTGACGTATAAGTCGCAGCGTATGTAAATTGTGCAAAAAAACTGACTTATACAGAAAAACAGCAGTAGTGTTTGGATGTTCTTTAGCTTGTATGAAGACAAATGAAAAAACTATGATGACAAGACACACTATATACAAGTAATGTGTTTGTTTCCACCTAAAGGAGTAAACAGAAGATGCTAGCTGCCACTGCTGTAAGTGGTTTCTGACTGAGTGGTGTCTGTTGGTGATCAGCATCCATGAGGGAGTCTCCAAAATGTCTTGACATGTTTGCAGGGGTTCTCAGCTCCTGTTAACCCAAGACGTTTTTTTAAAGTGGCTTCTGTGGTTTGGTTGTTCATGTTCACGAGAGCAGCCCCCATTTTCTCTGAAATCAAAGGATTCTGAATCCTGGTCTCAGGGTCCAAGTTTTTTGTGGAATACCCTGCAGCGCTACAGGATGCTGAAGTCAAATGTTTTTTTTTTTTTTTTTTCTTGCACTATAAACAGTTATAATAAATGGCAGAGTTGTTTGTGCTGCTCACCCTTTTTCAGCTCGTAGGAGATAAACCAACAACATCCTAAGCCTGAAGGAATGCGCATGCATTCACCAATTTGAATGTAACTGTGATTGTGCTGACACTGCGTGTGCGCTGCATGCAGCTGAGCCCAGTCAGTGTTGTCAGATTAACAAAAATATGTTTTTTAACCCCCTCCTTTTTTGTGCACATGTTCACCAAGCACAACACAGACCTCTTACAACACCCTCACTCAGCTCATGTGAGAGTTTAGGTTTAAAAAAAAAAAAAACTATTTGAAAGAAATAATAAAATAATTCATCATATGTTATCTGGCAACCCTCCCTGCCATGCAAACCACAGTGGATACATGTAAACAAACTGTTATTTTTTTATTATTCATTCCTGTAAACATTGAAAATAACATTAATGTTTCTGGAGATTGTTCTCATGTAGCTGGACATCAACGTCCACTCTGAAGACAGGTTTACGGTCATGTTGCTTGAGTTTTGAACATTTTGCTTAGGGTAATAAAAAACTGGGCTGAGGTGGGTAACGTGGGCAACAAAGTAATGAGCTAGGCTGGAAAACAGTTTTCTAAGACATACACATGAAACTAAGCAGTGATTTACAAACATTGGTCATGGACAATGGACTGTACTTATAGGGCACCTTTCTTGTGAAAGGCGTGATGGCCAAGATGGCCATCAAGATCTTGTGAAAGCCAAGACGGCCACGCTCAGCCGAGTCACAGCTTCACTGGCTCCCGGTGAACTCAATCTTTTTTGGTTACTGTTGTTTTTGTTTTAACTATTTTTCTGCACCTACAATGCACATCCACAGTATGGGTATGACCGCGACACACATGTGGAGTTTTCTGTCTCTGCCTTGCCATTGTACCATCCTGGTTCAGTTCTTCCAGCCTCGGGCTCATGCCTGTCATGATCCTCCATCTGCCTGCACGAACCAAACTCTACGGACCCATTCGGTTCCGCGGGGAAACCTAGATGTTATCCAGCTGCCGGACCCGGTTCTGGAGGGCTGTCTGGGAGGGCAGCTGCTGAGGTTATTGTTACCATCGGACTGCTGACAGGACCTGCTAACTAAACCTGCTAACTAAACCTGCTAACCTGTAAAGCTGCTAAAAAGATCCTCCGTCTGCCTGATCAGACCGAACTCTGTAGACTCGCTAGGTTCCGCGGAGAAACTTTGGATGTTCTCTGTCTGCTGGACCCGGTTCTGGGGGACAGTCTGGGAGGCAGCTGCTACGGTCTTTATTATCATCATGCTGCTGAAGGGACATGCTAACGCTGCTAACAAGAGCACACTGCTAACCAAACCACACCAAACAGTACCATCATGCCAAGGGGACCATGTTGCTAAGATAACATCAGAACCACTTTGCCAATAGGATCATGCTGCTATAGATTTATTTCTTATTCACATCTGGCATCTTGTTTCTGTATTTTTGTTGCATGCTTTGAATAAATCCTAGTTTGCTAGTTTAATGTTAGTGCTCGCATTAAGCATGTAAATTATAGCCGAACAGAACCTATGAGATTCATGCTGCTGTTGTTCAGCGTATTGTTTTGTACTATTAGTGACTTGTGTATATATTCGAGCTTTTAGCGTATCGTTTGATGTTTGTTTAGCGTATAGCTTAGTTTATATCTGAGATTCTTATTTACTGTTTCTTTTTACACTTTATATTTTTGCTATTGTTTGATGTAACTGGGACCCTGTGTACACAATTTCATTCCGCTCAATGTACCACATGTGATGCGAATGACTAAAGAAACAATGAGTCTCTGACTATCTATCTAATCAATACACTCAAAGCTCTTTACACTACAGTCTGTGCCCTCATTTATCTCCACACACACACATTCATACAGCACTCTACTAGATCTCTATACAAAGATAACCTGAGTCTGTAGAGACTAATCAATACTTTATTGCATTCATACACTGATGGGACATACATTGGAGGCAATGAGGGGTTCAGTGTCTTGCCCAGGGACACTTCAACATGTGACAGCTGGTTGGATCGAATCCCCAACTCTCCTATTGGAGGACAACTGCTCTAACCACTCAGTCACAGCCGCCTCAAAATGGAAAATGTGGTGGTTCATTGGTTGCTTTGTTATAAACACTCAGGAATCAGTAAGACTTGAAAATATCCCTATTTTCCAACAATTTTCAAACAGTTTTGAGTTGCCAATTAGTCTCCAACAGCTGTAGCCCAGTTTTATACTTTATCTTGTGCCCTTTGGACCAAAAATCAACATCATATGTTGAAGGTGCACTAACACAGCCATTCCCACACACTTAAAATATGGAAACACAAAGGAGTGGATCAGAAAGTTCTTACATGTGAGGCATCCATTGCCACATAAACTTGGCAATTATTTCTCTGTATATTTGGTTCATTTCGTTGGAATGAAAACTATTAGATACTGCAGTGTGGAACAAAATATTATGTTTCTACAAAGACTTGAAAAATCTATGCTCAAGATTATGTTTGAAAAATGCATAGAGATACATAAGTAATTGTATTTTAATTACATAAAAACCCTCTGAGTTATAATTGTGAGGTACCACTCCAACCCATATTTTACCAAGCGAGGCATTTAGATCTGCTGTGCAGCTCGACGGGACACAATAAAACCCACAGAGGAAGCATGTCCACCTGGACCATGATGTTCTTATTCAACAATCTGAAAGAACAGCCTGGAAATCAAATCAGAGGATGGCAATGAGTTCTACAAAACGGAAGTCAGTAAGTCATTTCTGAGAAAAAGCATTAATATCACCATAATGTTCCTGGATCAGGTTTCGCAACACTATAATGCTTATGGGGCTTTAAGGCTATCAACTGAAAGCTTTCCATTATGTTGCAGCGATGAGATTTCCACTCTTTCAATTCTCTGACTTTACTCAGACCATTTTTGTTATTTTCTTTATTATTGTCGCTCACTGCCAAAGCCCAGCATCCCTTGAAGGAATGCATATGACCTGCTGACTTTACAGCAGGATTTTTTTCACTGAGATGATCTCATACTGAGACACGTGGGAGTTACAGTTATTTTGGTCAGACCTTGAAAAGAACATTATGCACAATATCAAGTAATATCTCAGCTGATCGCACATCATGGAGTCTGTTTTTAATGACTCTCCTGTACTTCCACAGTAAATTTTAGCCTAATATTGGTCAAATTTACTGAGCTACAGCCATTTTTGTGTTTGCTAAGGTCAGTTAATTGTGGCGGTCATCCTGAATTGGGTTGACTCCAAAAGTCATTCATTTACTCCACAGCTCATAATTACTTTCTGAGAGATTTATTGAGATTCATTAGGCAGGTGAAATTATATTTTGCTAAACAGGTTTGATGATTATTGCTTTGAAGCAGAGTTGTTGTGCAATTTGTTGTGCTTAAAGTTGGTGTTGAGGACAATGTCAGCTACCATCACACCAGATTTTAGCTCAATATGTGGAAACCTGGCTGAGTTACAGCAATTTATTTGCTTTATTGTCATTTGGATGTGGTAGCCATCTTGAATTGGGTTTGCTCCAAAAGGTAATCTCATACGTAAATCTACTGATTCCGTTTTTGAAGGTTTCATTGAATTATATTCAGTGGCTCATGGTATATACTGTATATATTTACTAACAGACAAGAGTTTTGCTGATGGTGCAGAGAAATGAACACCCACACAGATGCACACTCAGACACTAACCAAAACTTTATCATTTCACCGTTGCCTTGCAAGGAAATTGAGTTTTTATTTTTATTGTTCACACAATCTTTAGTTAAATTCTTTTGGTCATCCTGACTGACAAACCCATCCATCCATTATCTTTTACCCGCTTCTTCCATTTTGGGTAACGGGGGTCGTCACTGCCCATGTCCAGCAATCACTGTGCAAGGGGCGGGAAACACCCTGGACAGGTAGCAAGTCCATCACAGGGACACATAGAGACAAACTAGACAACCATTCACTCTCTCACTCTCACCTAGAGACAATTTAGAGTTACCAATCAGTCTAACATGCATGTTTTGAGTCTGTGTGAGGAAACCGGAGTACCCGGAGAAAACTGACGCATGCACGGAGAGAACATGCAAACTACACACAGAAAGGCCCCCAGACTGGGATTTGAACCAGGGACCTGCTCGCTGAGAGGCAGCAGCTCTACCAGTTGTGCCACCGTGCTGCACTGACAAACCCATTTAGTGTAAATAATTTTGGCTGCCAACTTTACAAGCGACATCAGTGATCTATCAAATACCCTTGAAGGAAGCCCTTTAGCACCATTGATCCATCCACTCTGCAGAATGTGCATAAATCACGCCTCTATACATCTTGGTGTGGCATTTTATCCAGAGATGGATGAAATGCAGTCTGTACTAGAGACACTAAATATTTCTGAGAGCGTTCTGCTGATGAATGGCTTTATAACACATCCACTGCACACCCCTCCTTGTGTTAGGCCAGTGCTTCAATCAGCAAACAAACTTTAGCAAGAGTTAATGCTCCAAGCGGACTTCTCTTTAGTTTTTACAACCCCACCTCCCAAAAAAAGTTTGGGGTGGTTTAAAAATGTACATAAAAACAAACCGCAATAATTTGCTAATGTTCTAAATACACATTTTATTCAGAATGGAAAATTACCAACCTTTCTTTAACCAGGCAAATCCCATTGAGATCACAGATCTCTTTTGCAAGGGATGCCTGGGCCTGAAGGCAGACTAACATGCATGTTTTTTTCAGGAAACCGAGTACCCAGAGAAAACCCAAGCAAGCATGAGAAGAACATGCAAACTCCACACAGAAAGACCCCAGGTCCAACCGGGGATTGAACTCAGAACCTTCTTGCTGTGAGACAACAGTGCTAAAAACTAATCCATTCATCGTGCTGTCAAAACAGTAAGCATACCAGAAACTAAGAAATTGTACCACTTAAGGAAAAGTAAGGTAATTTTGAGTTTGACGGTGAGAACGTGTCTCAAAAAATGACAGGAGTAACAAAAAGATGAAAAGGAGGTGACATAAATAAGAGCCAATTAGAGGAGAATTCTGCAAATATTTGGATTATTTGTCAACAAGTCAGTAACAGAACTAGGTATAAAAAGAGCATTTTAGAGTGACTTGATTTATCCAAGATAAAGATGTGCAAAGATTCACACATACAGTTATCTTTACCCTCTTTTTTTTTCCTTTTGGGTCACGGGGGTTACTGGTTTTCATATCCAGCAGTCACTGTGAGAGAGGCGGGGGACACCCTGGACTCCAGTCCATCACAGGGACACATAGAGACAAACAACCATTCACTCTCACACCTAGAGTCAATTTAGAGTTACCAATCAGCCTAACATGCATGTTTTTGGTCTGTGGGAGAAAATCCACGCATGTACAGAGAGCACATGCAGATGCCCCCCAGAAAGGTCCCTGACTGGGATTTGATCTGGCAACCTTCTCGCTGAGAGGAGGTGGCAGCTTTACCAACTGAGCCACCATTGTGTCACCTGCAAAAGATCACCCATATGTAAAAACCTAAATCTAGTGAAGCAGTTTGAAAAATAGAGAAACTGAGAATATTTTAAACACCTCATTGTGTATAGTTCATTATATTTTGTAAAGAAATCAAGCACCTGGAGAAATACCAGAGCTCAAAGGACGAGGCTGAAAATTAACTTGATGGTCATGGTCTTCAGGCTCTCAGGACGGTGCATTAAAACATGTCTGAATCTGTTTGGGACATCACTTCATGGATTCGGGAACACTTCCACAAATCATTGTCTGTAAACACTGTGCCTTTCACACATTCTGATTAAAGCTCTATCATGCAAAGAAGAAACACAGTCGTTTCTGGGCCAAATAATAATTTAAAAATTGACAAAGGAAAAAGTTAAAACTGCAGACACCACATCCTTTGAGTAGAAGGATCATCCACACTGTTGTCAGCACACAGGGTGAAGGTCTGCCTCTCCGGTGTTGTGGGGGTGCATTAGTACCTAAGTCATGGGCAGCTTACACGTCTGGGGAAAAAAAACCAAAGCATGTGTTCAGATAATTGTAAGTAAAATGTGGGATTAAAATAGTTGCAGATTGTTACATTCTGTATTTATTGACATTTTACACAACATCCCAACTTTTTACAGTGTGATTCATTCACTATCTTCATCGTTTGAGGCTGCCTGCAGTTCTTCTCGCTCCTCTCTCTTCCTGTCTATATTTTACGCTCGCTCCTCCCTCCTCATCCATACCCCTCTTCCTGTTTTACAGCCTTGTCCAGCTACTTAAAGAGTCAGGCTGCTTTGTAGTGAAACACTATTAATTACCTTGTCATCCCTCGATGGATGGCAGTGACAGGTTTTAGACCAGCTCTCTGAGGAGGTGGGCGGACACCATGGCTAAATTAAAAACCTGGGAGTCCTTGTCAAAAACTGTCACTGCTATATTTAATGAAAAGTCTAAACTGTATTTGTGTAAGAGATAGAGACTGCATGAGCTCAAAAGACGAGGAGATAGATGTTCAGGATTACAAACAGATGGGCGGAAGGAGCAAGTCAAGTGGGAGCCTCAGAAACAGCTGGTGGTCGTATGTGCACAGGTCTGGAGACAACGAGAAATGAGGACAGAGTAGACAAGAAAAGCAGCAGCAGCAGCAGCCACTGTATTCTAAAAATGTGCAACACCTGCTGGTTGGCTCTTAAGATTGCACAGGTAGTAACTTTAAATTCTGATGACTTTAAATTTATTATATTTTTGCCCTGCTCCAATCAACTCCACAACAATAAAACATATTCATATAAAAATCACAGTCATACAGTATGCATGATCTCATGAGATGTGTTTTTACTTTGATCATGTGTAGAGGATGACTCTCAGCTATAACCACAATAAATGGTGAATACGCTAACGTCTCTTTCGAACTGGATTTTATTAGTTTCGCTCCTACATGTTGAAAAAGGGTGAGCAGCACAAAAACACTCTGCTCTGCCATTTATTACAACTGTTGTTAGTGCAGAAAAACTTAGGACTGCAGCCGCCTCTAGTGGGCATGTGAGACTTCATACTTGCATAGCATTTAACACTTCCATGGGGGGTTCCTCCAAAAATCTCCACTCTGAGACCTGGATTCAGAATCCTTTGCTTTCAGAGAGAATGAGGCTGTTGTCTGTAAATGAACGACAGAACGTTTCACGTGTAAATGGGGCCTCAGACTGGCTGCCCTGTCAATCAACTGACAAATTTAATAGTGAGGATGGATGATAGGCTGACATCTATTTTTTTAATGCCATGCGATCTACCCATAACACCTTTGCGATCAACCGGTAGATTACGATCGATGTTTGTATGTATGGTATGGTATGTATGGTATGTTATGGTTTTGAGCACCCCTATAGCGTTTCACTAAAATCTGTGAAAATCCAAAAAGTATATCTGTTGTAAATGTACATTAAAAGATTACTTTAGAAAGT
The DNA here is from genome assembly GCF_014905685.2 of Nematolebias whitei. NCBI lineage: Eukaryota > Metazoa > Chordata > Actinopteri > Cyprinodontiformes > Rivulidae > Nematolebias > Nematolebias whitei. The sequence goes on from NC_056498.1 coordinate 13,054,488, forward strand.
TCCAGGATTGTCTGTGTTTAACCAAAGTCCAAAATGGTTCATGAGATGTTTTGTGAACTGATAGTTCATAGAATACTTTTAGAAACAAATGTTGTGTATTTTTTAGTGCTCCAAGAATGTGTTGTGGATCATTCTCGGCTACTACCATAGTAATTCGTAAATATCTGTAAACTGACTGAACTACTGTCTTTTTAAAGTTCAAGTCCAAATTCAAGTTCAAGTCAAATTTATTGTTATTCGCATCACATGTGGTACATGATGTGGAACGAAAGTATGTACTCAGGGTCCCAGTTATATCTAACAATAGCAAAGATATAAAGTGTATAAAGAAACTGTGTATACAACGATTTAAGATATAAACTAAACGAACGCTAAATGGTAACTAAAAGGGCTAAACACTAATAATGTAAAACAAAATGGTTTAACAACAGCAGCCAGAACATGAGTCTGTGGTGAGTGGATGGGTACAAATACAACAGCATGAGATAATCAGCAGCATGAGATCAGCAGCAGCACAGATAAGTCACATATCACCAATAAAAGTGTCATCACAGTGATTATCCTGGTTAGAGATTCATGAGTCTAACATCCTCAGGGTAGAAGCTGTTCCTCAGTCTAGTTGTTCTACACTTAATGTTCCTCAGCCTCCTACCTGAGGGGAGTGAGGCAAAAGTTTGTGTGCTGGGTGAGTGGGGTCCTTCATGATGCAGGTGGCCCTCTTCCTACATATGGAGGTGTAGATGTCTGAGATGATGTGGAAGCTGACGCCAACAGTCTTCTGTGCAGCCTTCACCACTCTCTGCAAAGCTTTTCTTTCTGCAGATGTGCAGCCTCCATGCCACACGGTGATGCTGGAGCACATTTTTTGTGTAGGTCATGGCGGCTAATGGCAGCCAGCAGGAATGAGGTTGATTTTATTGGTGAATTATTTTTAGATAGACATCAAATTATTACTCTCTTAAATTTTCATTTGAACAGACCACTGATTCATGAGATCGTTTGCCATTGCTAAGGACAAACAAATACAAAAACAGTGAACACAACACAATAGCCCTGGCTACTTTTATGGCAGGTCATAATAATAGGAGTGTCAGCAAACAGTTTACTTATAATTTCTGTTTTAGTGAACTGGAAGGTGTCACCACTATTTTTCCTTCTTCTCTTTTTGACATTTTTAATAAACGTTGCAGCAGTTCCAGCTTGTAGAAATCAAGTTTTAGTTGAAGCTTACAGACAGCTCTGTCACTTGATGGACATGTTTATTTATTAATTCATGTATTTATTTATTTTCTAGCTCTAGATTGCTTACACTGCCATTTGCTAACTTCAATAACTGCTCTCTGCAGAGAGGGAACATGTTTTGAAGTCCTGCTGCTTCACCCAGTGGAAAAGCTGTGTCGTCTGTTCTGGGGTGTGGTGCATGCAGCAGCAGACAGACAGACAACCTGTCTCCGCTGATGTGCAGTGTCCAAACAGCGAGATGTATCCAGTCCTCCACAGCAGTTTTAATCTCACTCACCTGTGTCTGGCTGGCAAGTGAGAACAAGCAGCTTTAGCCTGGGGGAGCTGTCCGTGGTGCTGAGACCGATCGCCACATGGACTCACAGTCCTCTTGATCTGGTTCTGACCCATGTGAACATATGAGACTTAAATAGCTGCTGTAAATGTGACTTTACCAGTTTACCTTCTATTTTCTTATGCTACTGACCACTTTTCACCTTTTTAGCAAAATATTTCATGAACGAAAGGAAGGAGTTCAATGAAACATTCAGAAAATAATCAGAGCAGTTTTTTTTATTTTTTTATGTCGAGCTAAAATTTAGTATGGTAGTAGCTGAGAGTCATTCACAGCGCATACTCAAAGTGTTAACAAATTTCAACCAGCATCTTGGAGACAAAAAAAAGCATGAAAAAGCTATTTGTTGAGTGCTAAAAGCTTTGTAGCATCACAATTTTCCTCACTCTGAAGAAGGTTTTTCAAATTTGCTGCGATATAGCCACATTCTAACAGGTTGCGTGGTTCATGGGGAGCGTAACGGGGTCATCATCTGGTGTGAAGGGGGCATTATAAAGTATCTGGTGTTGCTTCAGGTTGATATTGTGAAAGAAAAAGATCAGTTGGAGGGTAAAAAAGAAAGAAAGACAAGCGAGAGAGAGAGTTAAAAGAGCCCAGGGAAATCTGCTGCCCCGTCTCCCAGGCACCTCTTCCCTGTTCCTCTCTCACCTCACTGACTTTTAATCGCTCGAGCCAATTTGCTGGGAGAGAACCCACACAGTGGCAAGAAAAGAAACCATCTTGGCTGCTTGACACACACACCTCGCCCACAGCAGCGGCCCTCTCCTCCGTTCACATCCATTCTCCTCTCCGCAGTCTCCCAGCACATCAAAGAGCCAGGACGAGAAACACCGAGCCTGGTCGCCGCTCTGCCTCCACACCCTTCATTTTATACTTCTCCTCCTTCCTCTTGCTTTGGAATTTCTGTCGTTTGCTGAATCCGGAGAGGAAAAAGCAAATGAATAAATGCATAAATTCCAATAATAATAAAGTAAAGACATGAACTGATCAAGCTGAAGTGTAATTCCTGACAATTATGCTTACTAAAAATATAGTCAAAGTGGAGATTTAGTTAAAAATAATCATTTCAGAGCTGTGTTTTGAAAATGGTTTCACATAAACTGAGGTATTATGCCCTACTTGATGTGCTTCACACATTCATGTGGTAGAACATTTGTAGACATGGGGGAGAAGAGGGGTGGGGGTGTTTGCCTGAGGCTCTCTGCAGCACTGTGGTGGCAGTGTCAGGGCTTTCAGATGGTAAATAATTCAGCATCTGACACACCACACGTGCACACACACACACACACACACACACACACACACACACACACACACATGCATACACTGACAAAGGCCAATTTCATTTGATCTCCTACAGAAAAGCTGGACACAGCACTTTTTCATTTGTTGTATTTGTCTTTTTCTGTGCCTGCACAAAGCTGCAGAGAGGTAAGACAGGAGCCAAAGTTAAGATCAGGTCCAAGAACTAGAATGTCAATTCAATTCATTTTATTTATATAGTGCCAAATCACAACAAAGTTGTCAGGGCACTTTACAGGAACATTCACATACATAAAAGCCAATTAGTAAAGTTCTCTATCTAAGGAATCCAGCAGACAAGTTGAATCTTGGCTTCATCACAGTCTCCCATCCTGAGCAAGCACAGTGGCAACAGTGGAAAGGAAAAACTCCCTTTTAAAAGGAAGAAACCTCCAGCAGAACCAGGCTCAGGACAAGCGGCCATCTGCTTTGATCGGCTGGTTGAGAGGACAGGAAGGAGAGACAGAAAAACACAGAATGGTAGGTCCAGGTATAGGTCCAGGTGAATCTGAAAAACAAAAAAACACATGTTAAGGATAGAAAAAAATAAATACAAATACAAAACAGGTTGAGCAGAGTAAGTAAAGACAGTAGCAGAGTGAAAATTGTGGTCAGTTTGTCCTCCAGCAGTCTAAGCCTATAGAAGCATAACTAAGGGACTGCTCAGGAAACCCAAGCCGACCCTAACTATAGGATTTAGCAAAAATGAAAGTATTAAGCCTAGTTTTAAAACTGGATAATGTGTCAGCCTCACGGACAGAGATTGGAAGTTGGTTCCACAAGAGAGGAGCCTGATCACTGAAAGATCTGCCTCCCATTCTGTTTTTGTAAATTCTAGGAACCACAAGTAAACCTGCAGTCTGGGAGCAAAGTGCTCTGTTAGGAAAATATGGAACAATAAGAGCTGTAATATAAGATGGAGCCAGGTTGTTGAGAGCTTTGTAGGTTAGAAGTAAGATTTTGAATTATATTCTGGATTTGACAGGGAGCCAATGGAGAGAAACTAAAACTGGAGAAATTTGATCTCTCGTACTAACTCCGGTTAAGACTCTGGCAGCAGCATTTTGGATCAACTGAAGACGTTTTAAAGACGTATTTGGACATCCAGATAATAAACCATTGCAATAGTCCAGTCTAGACGTAACAAATGCATGGACCAGTTTTTCTGCATCATTTTTAGATAAGATGTTTCTAATTTTAGTGATATTACGCAGGTGGAAGAAGGCAGTCCTAGTAACGTTTTTAATGTGGGGGATAAAAGACATGTCCTGATCAAAAATAACACCAAGATTTTTCACATTAGAGCTGGAGGACAGATTAATGCCATCTAAGGAGGGAGCAAGACTGAAAAATTAATTCCTAAGGTGCTCAGGTCCAAAAAACAAAACCTCAGTCTTGTCTATGTTCAACAGGAGAAAATTAAGGGTCATCAGGTTTTTATGTCTTTAAGACATGCTTGTAGTCTGAGTAGCTGATTGGATTCATTGTGTTTAATGGACAAATATAATTGTGTGTCATCAGCATAACAATGAAAATTTATCCCATGCTGTATATTAACTTCACCTAATGGAAGCATATATAAAGTAAAGAGTGTTGGCCCGAGCACTGAGCCCTGAGGAACTCCATGACTATGTTTGGTGTATGAAGATGTATTATTTACATTTACAAACTGGAATGTATCAGATAGATATGATTTAAACCATGTCAACAATAATTCAATTCAATTCAGTTTATTTATATAGAGCCAAGTCACAGCATAAGTCACCTCAGGACACTGAACAGAAACATTCACATAAAAAGCCAATTAAGTTATCTGTCTAAGGAAGCAGCAGATTCGTTGAATCTTCACTTTGGCACAGTCTCCCATCTTGAGCAAGCACAATGACAACAGTGAAAGGAAAAACTCCCTTTTAACAGGAAGAAACTTCCAGCAGAACCCGGCTCAGGACGAGCGGCCATCAGCTTCAACCAGGTGGGTTTGAGTGGATAGGAAGTAGAAAGGGACAAACATAGAATGTCAGGTCCAGATGTGCTTTCTATAGGAGGAAAAACAAAAAAAACATGTTAAGATAGAAATAATTACAAATGCAAACTACTCATTAGTAACTGTTCATTAAAAAAAAGAAATATTCACTGTAATGTCACTTTAATCAGTGATACGTCACTTATCTGTGCTTTTGATTATCCATCCTGCTGATATCATGCTGTTGATTATATTATGCTGCTGTATTCATTCATACCCATCTGCTCACTACAGGCTCATGTTCGGGCTGCTGTTGTTACATCGTATTATTTTACATTATTAGTGTTTGGCATATATCTTAGATCTTTTCGCGTACCGTTTGTTGTTCGTTTAGAGTATATCTTAGTGTATACCTTAGATCCTTATTTACTGTTCCTTTTTATACTTTACATTTTGCTATTTTGGGGTGCAACTGGGACTGTATACATAATTTTGTTCCACCTCATGTACTACATGTGATGGTAATGACAATAAAGTTGACTTGAACTTGATTTGAGGAAATGTGGTCAATTTGTCCTCCAGCAGTCTAAGCCTATAGCACAATAACCAAGGGATAGCTCTGGAAAACACAGCTGACCCGAACTATAGAATTTATCAAAAAGGAAAGATTAAGCCCAGTCTTAAAACTGGATAATGTGTCAGCCTCACGGACAGAAATTGGAAGTTGGTTCCACATGAGAGGACCCTGATAATTGAAAGGTCTGCCTACCATTCTGCTTTTGGAAGCTCTAGGGACCACAAGTAAACCTGCAGTTTGAGAACAACATGCTCTTGGGAAAATATGGAACAATAAAATCTCTAATATAAGATGGAGATAGGTTGTTGAGGACTTTGTAGGTTAGAAGTAAGATTTTGAATTATATTCTGAATTTGACAGGGAGCCAATGAAGAGAAGCTAAAACTGGAGAGATATGATCTCCTACTAACTCTCATTAAAACTCTGGCAGCTGCATTTTGGTCCAGCTGAAGACTTGTTTTTTTAAAGGGGGAGGACATCATGCTCATGTTGGTTTCTTCTACATTTCCTGTACACCTTTTTTCTCTCCATTATTTTCCAGTTTACTGGCTGCCAGCAGAAACTCTGATGCATATTCAAATAGCCTCTCTGCAGGCAGCGCTGCAATGCCACTGAATTACCTCTGTGTTTATTATTATCATCGCAGCATTTAATTGCATTTTCAGAAGCCTAGCGGGAGCAGGGTGCACCCTTTTACTGTTGCAGTGTAATGGCTATATAGTTATTCTGTCTTTGGCATGAAAAGCCCACTTCTTCCCAGAAGGCTCCTCCTGACATTTAACGTTGAAGCCGGAGCCATGAGAGCAATAGAGGAGGGGGAGATCAATGTTGATTGCGTTTAAACACAAAATGTCAGCTGTTAGCTTCACAGCAAGCTAAGAAACGAATCTGAAAGGGCGACAGACATCTGTTGGGCAATTTACTGGTCATTAGCACGAGTGAGGAGGGGAGTCTGGGCTTTATTGTAGAGCGTGAAGTGACCTGTTAGTGACTGAGTCAAAGGCTAATAAAGCATTAAGTGTTGATTAGAGTACAGATATTGTACACCATCTGCAAGATATGAATGTGAACTGAAAGAGTTAAAACAGTTCAGATTCATGTCGCTCTGATATCAGCCAAAAGTGATACTGTGCTTTTACTGACGGATTACAAAGACCAAACATGTTCAGAAATAGTTTTGATTAAACCCAAGTATGCTGCCTTTTCTTTTTTGATTATATATGTCCATGTTTATCCTTATCTTCAACATGATGTACATTTTTACTATACAAAGGACCAGAAATTGGGTATTAAAACAACAAAGTATTGTTGCGCTGTAGTACACTGACTGCAGTATAAATTTTAAGGCCAGCTGTCCAAGTAACTGAATGAGATTTTTTTACTTAAATAAATAATATAACGTCACTTCAGATGAATTTTTTTCAGGTCTTGATTTTTATTGATTCCCATACCTCCTACCTTGCTGCAATATGTTCAGTCATATATTTAAACGTGTTTGGTTTCAATTAACTATGTGTGACTGACAGTGTGACAGCCTGATAGCAGGTTGGAAGGGTGTGTAGAATGTGTGCATTGATTGGGTCCTCCCCCAGAAAATTTTGAGTAAAGTATATGTGATTTCTTGCATTTTGGTGTATTTTAACGAGTTGTTAAACATCTACATTTACCTACATTTGTAAACACTTG